>NW_009735644.1:0-12446 GCF_000703405.1 Apaloderma vittatum | reverse complement strand
ATGCCTTCCTGTGTGACCTGCTGTAGGTGATACTGTTCTGGCGAGGGAGCTGGACTAGATGATCTCTGGAAGTCCCTTCCAACCCCTAACATTCTGTGATTCTGTCATTCTGTGACTTAGGCTAGAAATAGAGGCTGGCAAGAACCTTTCGAAGCTCTGCAAGAAGCAATGCCTTCTCCTCCTGGTAAGAACAAGCCCCTGCAATAGGCTGGGCGCTGCTTCTCTGGGGAGCAGCTCTGTGGGCAAGGTCCTGGTGTTTCCATGGTGGTGGCAAAGCTGAGCATAGGACTGCAGGGATACTGGCAGCACGGAGGTCAACAGCACCCTGGGCTGTAGGACAGGGACAGAGCCAAGACACCCAGGGAAAGGTTTAACTCCCTTTACTAGACATTTATTAGATCACATCTGGAATATTGCATCCAGTTTTGCCTCTCTGACACACAAGACATTACTAACTTGGAGGGAATTAGGGAGGGGCACAAATATGGTGGTGAATGGAGTACTTGACCTGTAAGGAGAAGATAAGGAGCTGGGTTTATTCAGCCTGGAGCATAGATGGCTTCAGGAACACCTAACAGCAGGCCCCACTACCTACCAGGGGATCACTGAGGAGGTGGCAAGTTTTTTTGGCTGCTGAGCTCTTCTCCCCAGTACCCAGTGACAGTACACATGGCAATGGTTCAAAGCTGCATCAGGGGTGGTTTAAACTGGATGTTAGGAAGCATTTCTTTACCAAGAGGATGGTTAAACACTGGAAAAGGCTTCCTAGAGAAGTAATTGATGCCCAAGGCCTGTAAGTGTTTAAAACGCATTTGGACAATGCCCTTAACAATATGCTGTAACTTGTTCAACTTTGAAATGGTCAGGCAGTTTGACTAGATAATGGTTGTAGGTCCCTTTCAATGGAAATATTCTATTCTATTCTATTCCATTCTATTCCATTCTATTCCATTCTATTCCATTCTATTCTATTCCATTCTATTCTATTCTATTCTATTCTATTCTATTCTATTCTATTCTATTCTATTCTATTCTATTCTATTCTATTCTACTCTACTCTACTCTACTCTATTCTATTCTACTCTACTCTACTCTATTCTATTCTACTCTACTCTATTCTATTCTATTCTACTCTACTCTACTCTATTCTATTCTATTTTTGCAGTGGTGCAGGTTGTGAGGTGACCAGAGAATGGGCAAAATTTGAAATAACAGAAGGAAATTTTTTTCACCATGGTAACAGTACAGAGGCTGTAATTCTTAGTGGTTTTTAATATCCAGCAAGATAAATCCCTGAGCAGTCTGATCTGAATTCAGTGTAGACCCTACTTTTAGATTAGTCTAGACTCCCTGCTGAATTATTCTGTGGCACTGTGGCTGTCAGTCTTGCTTCCGGTGCTACTAATGCAGTTCTGGTACTACTACTCAAACAAAAGATGTATAACTGTAAGGAGGTTCAAAGATCCAAAAATGGGAGTTAAAGAAAGCCTCAGTAAAATATCCCTCACTGTGAAGCGTGATTTATGGTTCATCAGTTAGCTTACACACATAAGAATGAACTTGGTAATAGTAGAATGAAGCTTGGTAACAGTAAGCTCTTCACACTAAAACAAGATTATTTGGGGGTATTTAACTATTTATGAATGAACATACCAATTAATATGTACCCTTAAAATGTAAAAGAAAAATTGTGCCTCTCATCTCATAAATCTTGTATGTGAGGTTAAGTACTGAGGTTGTCAGCAAAGATAATACTGACTAGAGAGAAGGAATGACAGAAATCCGCAAACAAACACGTAGTCTAATTGATCTCGCTAGATCCGCAGTTTTCCAACCATTGCTAAGAAAAATTGCGTGCTTCAGTACAACATGTCAAACTGATGAGTGCAACAGAAAGTATCTAAGCAGTTTGTGATTAGTTATCAGATGCAGTGTATCAAGGCTGACACCTGAGTGCATGGCTACTCTCCATCACTGGAAATCTGCAGTGCAGACTGCTGGTTATGCAAGGATTTGCTCTGGTCCAGGTCTGACTGCAGGACTTGAAGCAGAGAAGTCCTATGATGCCTGGCATACACAGACACAGACCAACCTGTCACTGTAAACCCTCTGGGCATGCTGGCAGGGCCAGTGGAAGGAAAGGAGAGCATAGCTGATGTGTCTGTGAGGAGGCTGTGGGCACAGTGTTTTGGAAAAGCTAATGCTATTTGAATGGAAATATGGTCACTACAACATGTTGACTTCCAACCTATGAGGCTGTTCAGTCCTTATCATGGAGGGAGGAGGAAAGAAGAAGGCTGCTGTTGTTTACTATTTCTTGAGAGACAACTTAATTTCTTAAAGACATCAATAAGCAGTTATATCCCCTTAACCAGTACATAAAAGGATATAAAATTTCTGAAAACTGTGTTGACGATAACACAGAAATAACTCATTTTCACAGTTAAGCAGCACTTTACAGCTACAATCCATCAAATTCTCACAAAGATCTCTAAGTGCACTTCACATTGCAAATCTACAGTGCTTCATCTGTGAGCCTCTTCTGCACAAATATTCACAGTAGTTTCCATGGTTATGCCTATACCCATAAACTAAACATTGTAAGGTCATGGGCATGTGTAGGGGTGCATGCTCAGCTTCACTGTTTTTAGTCCAGTCCCAGCAGTGCTTTGGCTTGGTGCAACTAGCGCTTTCCAAAAAAATTCTCAGGCAAAGCTGGGGAGACAGCACAGTCCCAGTCAGCAGCCTGAATGCAGCCACTCTGTTTTTGAAGATAAGAGTCTAGCTGAAAGAATGAAAGTTATGCTGTGCCAGTTGGACTCCAGGCTGGAGGAAGATCCCTGGCCCATTTCGTTTACTGGAATAGACATAACCCTGGTTGTTGTGTTCACAAATCTGTCCTTAGCAATTTGGGACCCCAGTGATAGTCTCGTCAGCAGCTTGGCCACCTCTGGCTGTTTGTACACAAAGTTGCAGTCCTGTGAAGGGCAGATGCTGTGCTGCATATTCTCTTTTTTTGTGTACCTTGGTGCTGTTACAGTGCAAGAGGACATCCTGAGCTGCCACCTGTGCAAATGAAAACTTGTTCCAATTAACACGTATAGAATGAACATGGCACCAGATAATTACAGGAAGGTATCTTTGGAAGGATAAAAAAGCATTTACCTTTGGAAAATCAATGTCCTCTCACCCTACATCTTTAACGAGTGTTCATACCTGTCATCGCAGCCTTCCCGTTGAGACCACACGTCCTCCTCCCCAGGCCATTAGCTGTCTCTTTTCATTTGTGTCACCATGCCATAAAAAATGAAAACAAACACTGTGGGATCACAAATGTGGCCATAATTCTTTATCATGCAATTTAAAGCAGAAGCTAATAACAAGGAAAATGACTAATACTTGAATAGGTTGCTGCATATACAAACAGCGCAATAATTGTCTCTCAGTCTGAACAAAAAGATAATAAAAATGTTTTACAGTGCCCCTTAATTGTACCAAAAATTGAAAATCAAGACTTTATTGCAGAAAAAGGAAGCATTAATCTGTCTGAGGGCCATTTTGTGGAGAATGCTTCCTGGGGAGGTGTGGTGATAATTACTTATCTTTAATAGGTTTCTGGCTTGTGGAACCAAAATGCAGTGGTGAAGGTGGTATAAGTGTTATTTATGAGCCCCTAAGCCACCCTGCTCCATTACATCCCACATCTAATGTGACTTACAGGTCTGCATTTTCAGCATATTTGTTTGGGTCCCTTTTAGCATCCAGCTGTTGCAGGCAGTCAAAGGAAATGTGCTAGCTGAGGCATTCCACTGCGTCCCGAGAATTTGCTGCTTTCCTCTGCAAAGCACCACGCTGGCAGCTCAGAGTGCAGAAAAGGCTGCTAGAACATGGTCATGGGCATTGCTCATGGGGCTCTGGCAGGCAGCAGAGAAAGGGGGCTGCAAAAGAAGATACTGCAGAACACCAGATCAGGTGGGGTTTGTGACCTGAGTGGCAGCAAAAGTGGACAGCCAGGAGCTTGGCTAACACAAGGTCTAGTGAGGGAAAATTGACTTAAACTGGGTAACGGAGGAGACTGAGATTTCCTGTTCAAAGTTAATGGCCAAATTCTCCTTGACCTTCAGTATTAGGAAGGGATAGGTTATGTATTAGGGTTCTGTTCTTGCTAGAGGGTCAGGTTAAAGCTTACTGTGAGCTAATTAGTGAATAAGCTATTTTAGGTTTTTAGCTGAATTTGATAAAGTCGCATACTTGGCATCACTTTTTAGTGGGAAGACAAAACACACGTTCCCTGCTAGCTACTGCCTAACTCAGACCTGGCAAGTAATTTTCCTTTTTCCTCAGGGCTCCCATATGACCTTGGAAGAACTTTTTTTGTTTGTTTAGTGGATATTAGAATCCTATTTAAATATAGATGTTCAACCTTCTTTCTATGGTTTGAGTTTTTCATGTTATTATTCTGCATTCTTCAGGGACACATTTATTGTAGATGTACTCATATAAATTCTAAGTTCAGCTGGCAGCCCCTAGAAAGGAATGAATGGTGTTAAGAACCTCTCTTCAGTTATTGACACTTTATTTTGTCTCAGTGGAATAAAGTTCAGTCTCTCAATGCCACATAAAACTGTATAGATTATTTCTCTAATCTGAAAAACCTAGTGTACTGAAAATGAAATAGTTCTCTAACAACTTCAGTATAGAGATACCCGGAATATTCCTTTCATATTTTATTTTATTTTTTTTTACTTCCAATATCATTGTATTTGCATTTTGATACATGAGCAGAGTTTGGGGGTAAGTTACCATAAAATAAAGGAGTTTGGAAAATTGGATGGGCTGCTCTTAGGTGCCTTTTTGGGTTTTGATTTTCTTCCATTGTCTCCACATTTTCCTAATACCTCTTTTTTTTTATATTGCTCATTATAGGCTATATATGCATTGTGTAGTAGATTAAATGATGAAAATATAATAATAATTGATTATTTTAGTTACTATCTTTGTCTTCATAATGCATACTTCATCTTGTTCCCTAACCTCTGCCAGGAAGACACCATTTACTTTAGCATGGATAACAAGAACAATTTGGCCTCAGAAGGAGAAATGCACACATGACATTGTACAGATAATCAGATGAGAAATGAATGAATGAACAAATTTAAAAATAAAATAATAAAAGCAAGACATTTTGTAACATCTTCAGTGCATGAAACAGTAGGGATATCCAGAAACATTTGTGAAAAGGCTTGGGTCACTTTGAGCAGGTAGTGTAAATATGTATATATGGTAATTGGAAAGTGGATAGAAAAGTAATTTTGATTTATTTGGGATACCATGTAACTTTGAGGCAAAGCTGAATCTTCCCAGAAATGTGCTGTAATGAAAATGCAAACACCTACATTTGAACTACTTGGGATCAAAGCAGAGTTTTGGTGATTTTAAATTTTTTTTGTTCCTGCAGCTATTAAATATTGTCATCTATCATTGTTTGAACAAGTGCTTAATGACACTTTAAACATAATTTATCACTCAGTCTACAGCAGTAAAAATCCCTGATCAGAAAGCCCAGATGGGAGGTTAACACCTTTCAGACTAATTTGTGTAAGAGAATTTGATGTAAGAACATGCATTAATTTCAACAATGTGATTATTAGAAGTTCTTGGCTTGCTAGGATGGTGGTGGTGACTAGAGTACTTAAAGGGTAAGACTAAAATGTAGCAGCTACTTTGTTCTATATAGCGACAAGTGTTCTTTGCCAAGTCTTACATGTGTAAGCTGTATGCTAGTATGTACTGACTGAATATATAGAACCTGACCTTCCCTGTGACTGACCAGCTGGCACAAGTAGCTTCATGTCTTCTACACTTCACTATTTAGAAGTAACCCTCTCCTAATAATGAGAAGCCCTTACAGGCTCCAGGTAAATACGGACTCTCCTTTCATTATGAACTAAAGTAACAAAACATAGTGTGCTGCGCTACCTTTCTAATACTTCTCACTTCCTTTGTGACTATGGAGAGATTCTGTGGGATGGAGAGGGATATCCAAGGTCTAGTGTGGGTGGTGCTGGTGTGGGCAGAAAGAGCTAACAGTGATGGGAAGCACACACAGAGCTGATGTAGTTCTCAGGATGGCGGGAAAGAGCAGAAGGAACCAGGACTCACTGGAGTCGACATATAGCAGCTTTTATTGAGCAACCACTAGCAGGTATCGGAAACTCACTATGCGAAGGAGTAGCAATGGCTTAATTCCTTTGACCTTGATGATCTGGGATGGTACCAAACCTATGCATAGTGAGTGTGTTCTAATACCCAGAAGACGATTCTCAGGGGACACTGTCTCATCAAGACAGTTTGCAATTGCCCAGTTGTCAACGTTTTGCCAATAGGAGGCCTTGGCATGAAAGACAGAGGAGGTGTGAAACCTCTTGCAGAAAACAAAGATGAATCCTTGGGCCCCATGCTGTCAAACCAAAGGAGAAGTTTCATTTAATTTCACATACCTATATGAATACCCTAGTTAAAATCCTCCATTAAACATCGTGTCTTTCTTTTCATGTTGGTTTATCTCTCTCTCTCTCCCAGATGCATGGTTAGTGTTACCAGATCAGTCTTTACTCACTCACACCTGAGCAAACATCTCTACCTTTTTCCTGCTGAATTTAATAAGACTAAGTCTGAGGTGCAGAGAATATAGTAGATTATGAGCCTGTATGATCAAGTACACTCAGAAACTCCTTATACCCATGAGATGTCACTTTGCCTCCTAGCTGCTGTAACATGATTACTGCATTACGACTCTTTAATAACACAGTGACAGCGAGATCAATGGTACCTGTAGGAAATAAACTTTATCACTGAAACTCCACGGAGTTCGAACGTCTGCCTGCTCTTCAAACAGATGATCTCCACATGGATTTTTATATTTTCTGCTTCTTGTATAATTTAATTTTTAATCAAAAAATCATTAGAGTTATAAAAGTTACAATCTTTTCATTTTCTGTGCAAACCAGTGCGACAGTAATTTTTCCATTCAGCTGACAGTGCTGATCATGGAAGCTGAGGGTGCTCTGTTTTGCTTAGATAAGGGCTTATTTGAGACCTTGTGAAGTCCGTGCCACTTCCCTAACTCGTGCAGAAAGCGAGCAGCATGATTGTGCCTGCACCTATCACAGAGGAACTGAGCTGGATTTACGTGTAGGCAATGGCAGACAGCTGGTAGCATTCACCAGCTGTGAAGCACTCATCATGCCAGCAAGATTCGACTGGTCCTTTTCACCTCCTGCTTCTGCCTTGATGCAGAGTGGACTTGCACTGATTCAGCTGTTAACTCATTTGCATTCGTTTTGCATTCCTCAGTCTTTCTTTCCTTTAATTAAGCTAAAAATTATTTCAGGCAAGGATTTCACTTCCTTATGTTGTTTTACCCTGTGTTTTTCTGTATCTGGCACAGCCTGACCCTGGTCAAAACAGACCTTCTGTCCTTCTGCAACAGTTACTAATGGTACTAACTACAAAAAATAATAATCAATGGCGTTATTAGAAAATAAACCTCCTGCATGTTTTAGTGCAGCTGCCACCAAACTGATACAGAGCTACATTAAGCCATGGGAATATCATACTTAGATGTCATTGAATCATCACAGAATGATGGAATGGTTTGAGTTGGAAGGGATTTTAAAGACCTTAAAGATCACCTAGTCCCAACCCCCTGTCATGGGCAGGGACACGTTCTGCTAGACTATGTTGCTCAAAGCTCCATCCAGCCTGGCCTTGAACACTTCCAGGGAGGAGGATCCACAGCTTCCCTGGGCAACCTGTGGCAGTGTCTCACTAACCTCACAGTGAAGAACTTCTTTCTAATATCTAATCTAAATCTACACTGTTTCAGTTTGAATGCATTAGCCCTCACTCCTCCACTACTATCCCTCCTAAAATGTCCCTCCTCTTCTTTCCTCTAGGCTCCCTTTAGTACTGGAAGGCTGCTAGATCTCCCCAGAGCCTTCTCTTCTCCAGGCTAAACAACCCCAGTGCTCTCAGCCTGTTCTCACACGGGAACTGCTGCAACCCCTTGTTCATCTTCATGGCCTCCTCTGGACTCGCTCCAACAGGTCCACCTCTTTTTTATGTTGGGGGCCCCAAAGCTGGACACAGCACTGCAGGTAGGGCCTCATGAGAGCAGAGTAGAGGGAGAGAATCACCTCCCTTGACCTGCTGGCCAGTGTTCTCTTGATGCAGCCCGGGATGCAATTGGCTTCCTAGGCTGTGAGCACACGTTGCTGTCCTTGTTAGTGCTGGCTGAATGAAAATATGGACCTTGTTTCTCAACTGCTTTTATGAAATTCCCTGGTGAAGTGAGTTTGCTCTTCTTCAGAAATAAGAATCGGTTAGCAGAGTTATCTATGAATCTATGAACTTGGACTACCTTCTTTACTTTATCAGATTTTAAAATCTGAGGAGTAATGACTGCGTTAACTAGAAGCATGTTTGACTAAATAAACGTTGTTGGTAACAAGCTGCTATCATATGAGTAGAAAGAAACATTTTGTGAATGTGCTTATTCAATTGCTCTTTTTATTGAACTTTAACTACAGATTTTAGAAAGAAGAAATTACATACTCTTTGAGATTGACTTTAAGTTTGGATGCCCACCTTTTCTTCACTTACTTGGTGGTAGGAATTGCATCTCATTATGTCCGCCTTGTTTCTTTGGTCCCAAAGGAGTTCATAATCAACTTGTGTATCTTACTTTCCAGGTCATCCAGTCACAGATGTTTTGTATCCTACTGACTGACAAGCCCTTACACAAACCTAGCTTCTATGTGTAATCTGTTCCCAAACTTTTGTAATATAAACTGGTGACAAGTAGGCAGCTAAGTTGAAAGGGTTGGCCTTAAATAAGTGACCTGACTCCTAAAGCTTGGAGCGCACTTGTGACTTTTTGAATTGTGTGATTCAGTTTTTCATTGATAGTCTTCAGAGTACTTCATTTTTTTGCTGTCAGATCTTAGTAGCTGTAGTTATCCACTCTAAATATCCCATACAAAGGGCAATTAGTTTTATCTCACGTTTTTGAATTTCTTCCTGCTCTACAGGATTCAACTAAAGTAAACATAAAGTGTGTTGTTGTGATGGGATAAAACTGAAAGGAAGAAGGGGAAAAGGTTGTCTTAGATGACATATTATTTATGCTGAAATACATTATTTTCTACATGTGCATTAGTGAAATTCATGGTTACTTAAGCATTCTTTGCTAGAGCACATTTTTTTTCTCTGGAACTTATTCTGGTATAACATTTCATAGGGTCTCCCAGAAGAAGGAAGAAAAAAGAAAAAGAAAAACAGAAGTAAAAAATTCTGAAAGAGAGAGATTTGGCATGAACAATTTTTAGTTTATTGCTTTGTATTGGATTGACCTGGCTGGATTTTGGCCGCGTGGAGGGAGGGAGCCGCAGGGTTTTTTTTCTGAGTTTGTCGGAGCCAATCCCAGCCAGCTCCAAAGAGAGCCCTGCTGCTGCACCAAGGCTGAGCCTGTCAGTATAGTGATAGGAGAGGAAAACCTCTGTGAAAACATATTTAAGAACGGGGAAAAAGAACTGAGCCGCAACAGCTGGCACAGAGATGGAGGAGTGAGAGTCTGTGAAGACACCAAGGTCAGTGAAGAAGGAGGCGGGAAGGATGAGCTCCAGGCACCAGAGCAGAGAGTCCCCCGGGTTGTGGTGCAGACCATGGTGAAGCGGGTTGTCCCCCTGCAGCCCACAGGCGGAGCGTAGATGTCCACCGTGAGGCAGAGGACCCCACGCTCTGTGGGTGGATGCCTGAAGGGGACTGTAGACCATGGGAAGACCCCATCAGAGCAGGTCACTGCCAGTGGAAGAGTGAATGCCCACGCTGGAGCAGGTTGGCTGGTGGGACTTTTGTGACACCACGGGGGACTCACGCTGGAGCAGTTTCCCTGAAGGACTGAACCTCAGACTCACGAGGGGTGGGCTGCCCCTCGTGGGGTGTCTCACGTTGGGCAGTTTGTGATGAATTGCCCTTCGTGGCACGACTCACGCCGGAGAAGAGGGTGTGAAGCTTGTCTCCCGTGAGAGGGACCCCACAATGGCCCTGGGGAAGAGTGAAGTGTCCTCCTATGGAGTGAAGAAGCGGTGGAACCAACGTTGGATGAACTGACCGTAACTCCCATTCCCTGTCCCCCTGCGCTGCTTGGGGGGAGAAGGTGGAGAAACAGTGATTGATGTTGAGCCTGGGAAGAAGGGAGGAATGAGGGGAAGATGTTCTACTTTTAAGATCTGTTTGCTTTTCTTATTTCTCACAACTCTTCTTCGATATGTTCTTTTAATAAATGTAATTAATTTCCCCAAAATCGAGTCTGTTTTGCCCGGGACGGTAAATGAAAGTCATCTCTCTGTCCTTATCTCAAACCTTGAGCCCTTTGAAATATTTTCTCCCCCTGTCCAGCAGAGAAGGGGGTGTGAGAGAGCGGCTATGTGGGTACCTGGCTGCCGGCCAGGGTCAAACCAAGACATGCTTAGTCTAACTATTTTCAACTTTGGGCAGCTGAAAGCAAATTGAGTAAACTTAAATGGAGTGTGACTCTGCATATTTCTGGGCTTCCCTAAAAAGCTGTGATTCCTAATCACTGCAAGGATAATACAACTGTAAAGACTTTGCTCACTTGTACTAATACTTTCAGTGCTGATTTAAGATCACCATTTATCAAGATAGATAAATGATATATTTTTTTCCAATGGCTAATGTTATCATTATGTTCTAAAGTCTGTCTACTAATGATGCTTGAACTTATGTTTGTCCACGAAACAGAACATATTTTAATCTGCCAATGTCAGCTTTCCTTTCATCTTTCTACTTCTGGTAAGACCTATGTCCTGTCTTGGAGTGTTAAAAATCACCCAACTTCAGACATTTCCCTTTCTGCCTCTCTGCAGAAAATCATAGTTGGGATGTCTTAGCCAACAGTTCCTGAAGAGGATCCTGGCTCAGGCAACTTTTTGATAGCTGAGCACAGAGACCTTTACTCACTGAATAACCTATCACAGTCACAGTGTGCAGGTCTTGGATGGTAGAGTTTGATGGGGCTTTGGTTTGTTATCAACCTGTCCAGTGAGGAACCCATTTCAGCACCAGAATCTGTTCGTGGCAACACCTTAATGGTGCATTTGGTAAAATGTGAAATTATTTACAAGATAAGAAAAAGACAGAAGAAGATATTGCTAAAGTGAAGAGGAGGGAAGTTTATAACACTTCTTCCATCTGTGACTGTGGTTAAAAAATTGTGAGTGTGTGTAAACAGATATAGTCAGATAGCTTGTGGTCTGAAGACTGTTGTGGAAAGGACTTCTGTGACATCAGCTGTTGAGAAACTAAAGGCTAAGGACAAATGAACAATCCTCTTTCACCTACGTGATGACTCTGTAGTGAAAATGTTGCACTCGTTCACAAGCCCTGGTCATCATGGGGGATTTTAATCACCCCAACATCAATTGGAAAAACAGCATGGCAGGAGATTGCTGGAATGCACTGATGATAACTTCCTTCTCCAAGTGACAGAGGAACCAACACGGAGAGGTGCCATGTTAGACCTTGTTCTCGTCAATAGAGAAGGGCTGGTGGGTAATGTTAAACTTGTGGGTAGCCTTGGCTGCAGTGACCATGAGATGGTGGAGTTTGAGATCCTAAGGGCAGCTAAGAGGGGGAAGCTCAGCAAGCTTGATATCCTTCATTTCAGAAGAGCTGAATTTCACCTCTTCAGGAACCTCCTTGATAGTGTGCCATGGGATAAAGCCCTGGAGGGACTGGGAGCCCAAGAAAGCTGGTTGACCTTCAAGGATCATCTCTTCCAAGCTCAAAGGCACCGCATCCCTAGAAGGAAGAAATCACACAAAAAGACCAGGATACCTATATGGATAAATAAAGAATTCCTGTCTAAAATCAAATACAAGAGGGGAACACACAAAGTGTGGAAGCAGGGACTGGTAACCTGGGATGATTACAAGGAAATTGCTTGTGTGATCAGAGACCAGGTTAGAAAAGCTAAGGCCCTGACTGAGTCAAATCTGGCCAGTGACATTGGAAATAATAGAAAAGGATTTTACAGGTCCATAGGAGAAAAAAGAAAAATGAGAGAGAATGTGGGGTCTCTCCAGAAGGATACAGGTGACCTGGTTACTGAGGATGTGGAGGAGGCTGAAATATTCAACAAGTTTTTTGCCTCAGTCTTCACTGGCAACCACTCAAATCACACCATCCAAATCACAGCGGATGTTGGCTGGGTATGGGAGAGTGAAGAACCACCCAGGGCAGGAACAGATCAGGTCTGGGAATACCTAGAGAACCTGAAGGTGCACAAGTCCATGGGACCTGATGAGATACATCCACGGGTCCTGAAGGAACTGGCGGCTGAAGTTGCTGGGCCACTGGCCATC
>NW_009735643.1:0-6784 GCF_000703405.1 Apaloderma vittatum | reverse complement strand
TCTGGAATAGATGTCTGAAGGTCATCTGGTCCAAGCTCCTGCTCAAAGACATGCTAACTTCAAAATTCAGCAAGTTTGCTTGGAGCCATGCCTAGCTGATATTTGAAAATCACCACAAGTGGTGAATCTACAGACTCTCTGGGAAACCTGTTCCTGTTGAAATGCAACAAGTGTTGAGTACTTAGCATCAAAAATTAAATTGTTAAAGTGCCTTCACAATAAATTAACTTTCTCAGAAACCATTCTTACACAATCACTTGTTTGATAAGGTGCAGATTGATAAGACCACTGTAAATGCCAAATTAGTCTTCTCTGTAGAAGAACTCTAGACCTAGTGGAGAACAGTGACTGTAGAGTGTTAAAAGGACAAAGAAAGCACTACTGTCAAAAGAAACAACTTGGGTTTTGTCATTTTGAGGAATACACTGTAGAATAAACTTTGACATATCTTTACCGCTTTGTGATTGAAAAAGCAAGAGAATTTTATTGAAAATGACACAGTCTTGATTAATTATTGATTTGGACAAACATAACAGACGCCTACTGGACATATGGGTGCATTACAAGTGTCTTAGAATGATAGATAATTGGTCATGTCAATACTACTTTTGGCAGAAGAAAACAACATTCTTTTCACTGCAGAAACTACTTACTTGTGGAATAACAGCTCCAAAGAACTTTTAATTGCTCACGTAAAAGTATTTGGCAACTCAGCTACAAATATTTAGATTTGTATTACAAAGATTATGTATACTGGGTCAAGTTGTCTGGCTTTCCTCAGTTAATGTTCTTTAACTTGTTTTGTTACTAGATATTCATATCTCATAACTGGCAAAGTATTGGCAGAATAGGAAAACACAGGCTTTCAGCACATAAGGAGAACCAGGAAACTACGTTCATTGTTTAGATTGACGTTGCTTTTTAAATTTTTTTTTAAAAGAAATATTAATTAGAAAATAAATAAATATTTTAAACATTTATCAATTTCTATATTTAAAGTTACATCTGCTAAGTCTCATTCTAAAGAAACCAGATCCTGGACAACACAAATTCAGAATTCTATTTATCACCTAGACAGCTGTTAAACTACTTTCTTAAAGCACTTTATATATTCATTATCATTCTTACCTGAACTGCCAGACTCAAATACAGTTGCAAGAAAAAGTATACGAACCTTTTGGAATTTCATGGTGTTCTGCATTAATTTGTCATAAAATGTGATCTAACCATCGTCTAAGTCAAGAGTATTGACAAAGAGAATGTGCCTAAAATAATAACACAGAACCAATTCTCACCCTCCATGTCTTTACTAAACACACTCATTCAACATTCAAAATGCTAGTGGAAAAAGTAAGAGAACCCTTGGAATCAAGAGCTAGTTGCCCCCCATTCTTGGCGGCAATAACCTCAACCAAGTGCTTCCTGTAGCTGTGGATCAGAGCTGCACATCATTCAGGAGGGATTTTAGCCCGTTCTTCCAGGCAGAACTGCTTTAGCTCTGCCATATTCTTTGGGTGTCGCTCTTCAAGTCATTCCACAGCATCTATGTTGAATTGAGGTCTGGACTCTGACTTGGCCACTCCAAAAGTCAGATTTGGTTTTTCTGAAGCCATTCTGTTGTGGACTTGCTCCGGTGTTCTGGGTCATTGTCCTGTTGCATTACCCAACGTCTACAGAGTTTCATCTGATGTACAGACATTCTCATATTATCCTGAAGAATTTTTTGATACACTTGGGAATTCCTCTTCCCCTCAATGAGTGTAAGCTGTCCAGGCCTTGATGCAGAAAAGTAGGCCCAAATCATAATGTTTCCTCCTTTACGGCTGGGATGATGTTTTCATGATGATATGCAATGTCTTTTTTTACGACAGTTGCAGTGCTGCATGTTCTTTCCAAATAGTTCAGTCTTTGTTTCATCAGTCCACAAGGCGTTTTGCCAGTACCACTGTGGAGCATCAATGTGCTCTTTCGCAAACTTCAGGCGTGCAGCAATGTTCCTTGTAGTAAGCAGCAGCTTCCTTCGTGATGTTCTGCCATAGACACCCTGTTTGATCAATGTTTTATGTACTGCAGACTCACAAACAGAGATATTAACCATTTCCAATGATGCCTTCAACTCTTTGACTGTCACCTGGAGTTTTTTCTTTCCCTCACTGATGAGTCTTTGTTGTTCTCTTGGGGTCATTTTGACTGGGTGCCCGCTTCTCGGTAGAGTAGCCACAGTCCCAAAGTGTCTCCATTTGTAGATCGTTTGCTTAACTGTAGACCGGTGAATTTCTAAGGCCTTTGAAAACACTTTTTTAACCCTCTCCAGCTTTATGTAAATCAACAATTCTTGACCGTAGATCCTCTGAAAGCTCTTTTTGGCAAGGCATGTCTCACATAAGCACACGTTTTTTATGGAGCAAAGTCAAAAATTTGAGTGGTTTTTATCAGTCAGCGTAGCTCTAGTCCACACCTCCAAACATATTTTCTTAACAAGACTCCAGGTATGCTAACACTTTTGGTTACTTTTTCCGCTAGCATTTTGAATGTTGAATGAGTGTGTTCAATAAAGACATGGAGGGTGAGAATTGGTTCTGTGTTATTATTTTAGGCACATTATATTTATCAATACTCTTGACTTAGATGGTGGTTAGGTCACATTTTATGACAAATTAATGCAGAACACCATGAAATTCCAAAAGGTTCATATACTTTTTCTTGCAATTACAAGTCTACTTCAAGTAGAAAAATAAAATGAGAAAAAATGCTGAAACTATCTTCTTAATATTTTCTGCATTTTAGTATAAATGAACCTAAACTAAACCATACCTGAGTGTTTTAAAGTGGTAACATATTGCTAGAAGCAATTTTCTCCTTGTATTTCTATCTCAGCTTGAAACAAGTTGTATGCTGTACCACAAGGAGAAAATGTTTTTACAAGACTTACAGCCCAGGAAGAACTAAAATCTCTATGATAAAATAGAAAATAGAGACATACAAGGACAGCATGATTCAGAAAAAAATCCATGGTCACCTGCTGCCTGGTCCACCAGGTCCAGAGACTCTCGAGCCTATACTAAGTGAGACACAGCTCAGAGTTCATGGAATGTCTGCCATCTAACCCAGTGCAGCAGTGAGATGCAAGCCCTTTTGTTCTGCTCCAAAAGCTAAACCTCTGAAAGTCTGGGCCTTTGGAAGAACTGAGCGGTGTCCAGTTTGTTGTTTTAAAGTATGATTTGTATCAGTGATTAAAAGAACATTTAATCAGTCAAACAGGGACATGAGTGTATTTATCACCTAACACAACTTGCAGAAGAGAGACCTAAACACCAGGTGGTAAAGCATCAGGCTACAACAGGGGAATGACTGTTCCACCACCTGATACAAATTCTCCAAAATAATTTGCATAATAATTGCCTTCTAAGCACCATGTGAATTCCTAGCTATGCATTCAAGCTGCCTATATTCTAAGTCACAGCTATTTAAGGCAAGTGCTTTTATTAGTCTGGACAAGAACACAAGGGAAACAGAATTACTGAAATGAAGAAACCCCTTTTACCTGGGATATAGAGCTCTTAGCAATTACAAAGATAATGGTGATCAAAGACAGTATAGACCTATATAAAAAAAATGACCAATAGCCTAATGGCTAAATATTGTCATTTCTAATGGAAAGCCACAATTAAAACCATGCTATGATTAAAGGTATACACTTGCCCAAAATAACTAGAACAAGAGTTGACAGGTTTCAGTAATATGGGTTAAAAGCTGGCTGGATGTCTGGGCCCAAAGAGTGGTGGTGAATGGGCTTAAATCCATTTAGTGGTCAGTCACAAGTGGTTTCTCCAGTATTGGGGTCAGTTCTGCTAGACATCTTTATCCATGACCTGCATGAGGGAATCAAGTGCAGCCTCAAGTTTGCAGATGACACCAAGCTGGGTGGAAGTGCTGATCTGTTTGAGGGTAGGAAGACTCTACAGAGGGATCTGGATAGACTGGATCCATGGGCCGAGGTCAATTGTATGAAGTTAAACAAGTGTCGGGTCTTGCCCTTGGGTCACAACGACGCCAGGCAATCGTACAGGCTTAGGGAAGAACAGCTGGAAAGCTGCCCAGCAGAAAAGGACCTGGGGTGCTGGTCGACAGTCTCCTGAACATGAGCCAGCAGTGTGTCCAGTTGGCCAAGAAGGCATCCTTGTATCAGAAAACATGTATCAGAAAACACGCAGCCAGTATGACTAGGGAAGTGATTGTCCCCCTGTGCTTGGCGCTGGTGAGGACACATCTTGAGTACTGTGTTCAGTTTGGGACCCCTCACTACAAGAAGGAGGTTGAGGTGCTGGAGCATGTCCAGTGAGGTCAATGAGGCTCATGAAGGGTCGTACGAAGGGTGGCTGAGGGATCTGGGGCTGTTTGGTTTGCAGAAAAGGATGCTGAGGGGAGACCTTCTCACTTTCTACAACTACCTGAAAGGAGGTATTAGTGAGGAGGGGCTCAATCTCTTCTCCCAAGTAACAAGTGATAGGACATTAGGAAATGGTCTGAAGTTGCACTAGGGAGGTTTTGGGTTGTTAGCTGGAAACATTTCTTCACTGAAATCGTTGATAAACATTAAAATATGTTGCCCAGGGAAGTGGTGAAGACCCCATTCGTGGAGGTGTTTGAGATATTTGTAGCTGCAATGCTTTGGGATGTGGTTTAGTGATGTGCTTGTCGATATTAGATTACCAGTTGGACCCAATGATTTTGTAGTTCTTTTCCAACCTGAAGGATCCTTAAGATCACTGGATGAACTGTTAACTTGGCAAAAAGTACACTGCTAAACCATGTCATAACTAAACATGACGTAAGAGCTAGATGAGCTTGACAATTATTTTTGATTGAGTCTATTTAAAGGTTCTAAAAACTGTGTTAGACTCAGCATTTTAGAGGTGTTTTGCATTCCCACAATTAGAATTGTAGGCATGTAGGGGGCAAATACAGCTGCTGTGTAAGGCAGCAATCAAGCAGTCATTTTTAAGAACTCAGTGACACATACATGTTGAGCTGGTTGACAAAAGAATCAGACAGATATCTGAAAAGTTTCAAAAGACTTAGGGCTTACTTTACTTAGATTCTATGTGAAAATGTTCATGCATATGTATGTATGTATCTATTGCTATTGAAATTTGCTGATCTATAATTTTTGGAAGTACGTCTTTTAGGGTTTTATTTGCAAGGTTTCAAAAGCTTTAATGCCAAGTTGTGAGCACAAGCTAAATTGTAATAAAATGTTTTCTATTAAAAATATAAACATTTATAATTAATTTTATGCATAATCACCTATATTTCTTTTAAGTAAAATCAGAGTGATCTTGATAATCTGAAATTTAAATGAGAGACACAGAATCCTGAGGCTGACTCAAGCAAGGAACATTAATCATGATACAAGACTAACAAAGTACAAAAGTGGTAAGACTATTAAAGTAAAAAATTAGGCTGAATTTAAAATTGACTGCTTCCTTCTGGACAATTAGAGGGTCTTTTCATTGTTGGTGACAGATGAATAGTCTAGGCTTTGTCTGTACTGTAAAGTAAGGACAGAATCTGGTGTGTTTCACAGACCAGGTCACCTGGTTGTTCAGACTGGGACACTTGTTATCCTGTACTACAGTTCTCATCTGTGACAGGATTTCATTTGAGTGGGAGCCATGGGCTTCTACTATGAGCAGCGCAGTATTTCAGAAAATAGAGCTTTCAGAATAAAATTCCCCATGCTTCATGCAGCAGTCAGCTTTTGCCACTGGCTCAGTTATTCTCTGTCTATTTAGTTTAACAACATGTCAGATGACTTTGATTTTATTTTTTTTTAAGATGGAACATGTCAGTAAGTTTATTACACATTTTCTAAATCTTTGGTGTTATTATATTTTTAAAAATTATAGTCAAAGGCAGTCAACTGGAGCTTCAGAGTTGAAAAAGTACAAAATGGGGGTTTTAGCACAGATTCTCACAGTAACTCCTGAAATTACACTTTTCTAAGGCTTAATACAAAATATTTAAAAATACTTGGCCTTTCCACTGAGAAGCACTTATAATAAGCAGGGATGTATGTGAAAATAATAAACTTTTATTTTAGTTTCTTAGTATTCTGCTAACAATAAAAAATAGTAATACCAATAGTACTAAACATCAAAAAAATGTCATTATGGCTTATCTTTGTCTATTTCAGGGCAAAATATTTGTTGCTAATTGGATGACAAATTAATTTATTATGTGATTAAAACATCTGACAATGGCTACTTACCCAGAAAGTAACTGGAAGAAAATTTCTGCAGTACATGATGCTAACATAAAATATTAAGGAGAATATAATTGCCATGAAAAATATTTATATGTATTATTGAATCAGAAGTCGCAAGAACCAGTGAAATGTTATCATGAAGGTATGCTGCAAACAGATTTGAATAACCAGATCATGCTCATAAAAATGTCAAATGAAAATTCAATTCCATCTTGGTATATGAGGTAAAATCATTTTTGAAGTTACAGTGTAGATAATTCCATCCTTTTTTTTAAAAAAAAATAATTATGAAGTTATTAAGGTTTTTCTCTATTCTTCCTGATATTGTAAAAGGCATAGTTTAGTTGGTTTTGGTTTAATTTTTGTTTGTTTGTTGGGTTTTTCACTAAAGTTTAAGTTGTTTTGATATATCCTGAACAGCTGTGACTGTTCTCTGAAAATTTATGACAATGCATCACACTATGAACTAAAATGCATTCTTCTGTGAATTACTAGAGATAATAATAATAATAATAA
>NW_009735642.1:29822-54667 GCF_000703405.1 Apaloderma vittatum | reverse complement strand
AATGGCATCCTGGCGTGTATTAGAATGGGGGTGGTTGAGAGAGGTCCTCCTGCCTCTCTACTATGCCCTGGTGAGGCCACATCTGGAATCTTGTGTCTGGTCCTGGGCCCCTCAGCTCAAGAGAGATAGGGAACTGCTTGAGAGAGTCCAGCGCAGAGCCACAAAGAGGATGAAGGGAGTGGAACATCTCCCTTATGAGGAAAGGCTGAAGGAGCTGGGTCTCTTCAGCTTGGAGAAGAGGAGACTGAGGGGTGACCTCATTAATGTTTATAAATACATCACGGGAGAGTGTCAGGAGGATAGAGCCAGGCTCTTCTTAGGGGTGGCCAATGACCCACCAAGGGGCAATGGGTGCGAGATAGAGCATAGGAGGTTCCACAAAAACATTAGGAAAAGGTTTTTCACTGTGCGGGTGACAGAGCCCTGGCACAGGCTGCCCAGGGAGGTTGTGGAGTCTCCTTCTCTGGAAACATTCCAAACCTGCCTGGACATGTTCCTGTGTGACCTAATGTACGTGATTCTGCTCTGGCAGGGAGGTTGGACTAAATGATCTTTCGAGGTCCTGTCCAATTCCTAGCATTCTGTGAGATTCTGGGTGAATTGTGGCTCTAACAATTAAATGCCTCAGCCTCAGAAACTATAAGTATAAATGACCATAACTTTATGGCCTCAGTCTATGCAAGTTTTCTTTAAAAGCAAGGTCAGCACAAGTTTTTATCCTAGAAATCATACACAAACTTTTAGTTGTTATAAATATGCATGGTTTGGGCCAGCACGGAGGTTGCTTCAAATAAAGCTTGCCTACTTGCCACAAATTCACCTAGTTTCAATTAAGCAAGTAATTCACATCCCACATTTTATAAAAATCAGTGTTTTCATGAAATAATTGAAGAGACCAAACTCAAAAAATGGTGGTATGTTTAAGCAAATCACTAGAACCTGCTTTTTCCCTAAGGAGCATGAAACAGATACTATAAAGCATTAAAACTTCCAAGAAGTTATTTGTATGACTTGTTAATTAATACAAAAGAAAATACTTGTACAGATTGCAAACAATTCAGCATAGAAAGCCCCTCAACTAAATCGAAGTAAACAGCACAGCGGAGGAGTTGTGGACTTCAGAAACAATTTACAGCCAAAATAACTATGGAGTACCTGTAATGCAGGGCATAACTAATATTTGCCACTCAAATACTCAGAACATATGATTTCTATGGCCTAGAAAATTGAACTGTTAAGATACAACACAATTCCCTGCAAATGCAGTCAGAAGCTAATATAGCTGCACACCTACTTGTCAGCATCAAAGGAAATACTTAAATTAAAAAGAAAGTGGAATTACAAACAGTAATTTATTTTGGATGCAGATGTTCCTGCAATGCTTAACCCTTTCTTTTTAAAGTCAGCCTGAGTTTTAAATTATTTAGTAAAATGGCTGGCATTAGAACCAAAGTACCTATTTGAATGCTTCCCTCAAATAATACATCTCTGAAAGAAATTAAAACAAACAAAAAACAAACCACAAGACAGAAGAACCAGAATTATGACAAGAAATTGAAGTAATTTTTAGGAATATCTATATATTAAAAAGTCCAACTCTATACCAAGACTAACGTAATAACAATAAACAAAAAAAACCCACCTTTCTGAATAAACTAGGTATGTTAATAACAGTGCAGAAATAAAATACACCATTTCACAGATGATAGTAGTTGACTGAAGATATTTTCCTTTATTAGCCATTCACATAATGCGCTGTTTCTGTGAAATAGCCTACACTTTTCAGATTTGTTGCAGCTAGCCTGAATTACATTTCTGTCAATGTGAAGAGACCAGATTGCCAGCAATAAGACAATGCAATTGTCCACTTTAATTTTATTTCCATTAGGTAAAAATATTTTTTACTGTAGTTTTACCTTCTCTAAAGACTGCAACTGCTGTTCCTTCATGCATTATGAGGTAGAGTCTTCTTGCTCATCTTCCAAATAGGAGGTTGCTCTGGTCTTTTTTCCTCTTCCTCCTAGCTACCTGAGGTCATGTCAACAAGGGGAGCAGTTTAGCGTACTACTTGCTTCTCCAACTCCCCAGCCAACTGTCACAGTTGAAGAGAAACTATAAATGCTGATTAGTAGACATCTTGGAAGACTAACGATCTTGTGCAGGATTTATCCAAGTAGGAAAATAAAAAAAATTAGGGCTTAACAAGACCTCAGTAAGAAGAAAAACCCATGAGGTTTCTACCTCATTACTGGAATTCTACAGAAGAGAGGAGAGGACCAGGAAATATTAAAGCTCTATTTCTAATCTGAGTTTCTCTTGACATAGCTTCTGCTCTGATCACATGAGTAAAAGTATAATGCAGTAGCCAAGAAGCCACAGAATAATTTTCCATGGATGAATTCCCATGTTGACCTACAAAAACAGTAGTTGTACAAGCTCTCAATACAGTATGAATTTATAAATGCTTGAAAAATAAATGACCATCCAGCTATGTTTACAACAGATATGAACTGACTATGTCTTACTGAAGCCTAAACAAGCCATCTTTCCTTTGGTATTCGTGAAAAGAATTTGTTCAGTTAGAACAGTGAAGTGGGTGTATATTTTTGTCTTTTTCTTGACAGCAGACTTTTGTGCAGGAAGGCATCAAAGGACTAATCAAAATGAAAAAAAAACCTACACATTTTTATAAGATGCAGATACAAACCAGGAACAAGTGTATTTATTGTTCTGGTTTGATCTAAATGAAACCAATTCTGTTTAGTGATTTTTACTTTCCAGTTTTGTCTCTTCTAAAAGGCTGCACTTTCTGAAGTCAGCAGCATGTTTCTGCAGACAGTGTGTGCTACTGGCAGTGATAACACCTGATGTTTACAGTTACTGCCTGGCACTGGGATGCAGAAAGGCTCTTGCTGATTCTTATTCCTCTAGTGACCAAGGCAACTGCTGGCTCTTGTGTGCCACGCTGGGGGTGCCGGGTAGTAACAGAGGTCACAAGAAAGTAAAAGGTTGCACCTCCAGCGGGTAATAGACAGGACAGGTGACCAACGAGAGTATTCCATTCTGTACGCGCCATATTCAGTATAAATTGAGTCATCAGGAGAGTTTAGGCTCTCTCTCACTTTTCCTTTCTGCAATGGCTGGCATCCAGAGAGGACCCTGTCCGATCTCCTGTTTTTGATCTGGTTCCTGAGCTCCTGAATCCAGCTCCTGTACCCAGCTCCCCGCTGCCACTGAGCCTTGGGCTTCCCCAGTACCTCCTGCTCTGCAGCACCAGTGGGGATTGATATCGGTGGTAGTCGAGTTCAATATCCGACTTATATATAGTTGTACGTAGCTCTTTATTTGTGTCATTTCACTATGATTTCTATTATTGTTTCATCAAAGTTGTTTTAGTTTTCCAGCCTGTAAGTCTCTCTGTCTCATTCGGGAAGGGAGAGGGCCTTCAAGAGCGTCTGCCTGCATTTTAGTGGCTGCCCTAACCTGCAACAATAGCATCGACAGATTTCAGTAGGGATTCCAAGGGTCTTCCTATGCATCCTCCCTAGAAAGAGGAACTTGAATACCACATACATTGTTGCGTTAAAGGGAAAGAAAAAATAATAATAACAATAATAAAACTTTATAGAAGTGAACAAAAAATAAAGCCATTGATGCTAACAAGCCTTACAGTAATTACTGAGGCTTCATTTATTTAGTGTTTTCATTCAAGAAACCAGTGGTCAGCTGGTTTATATAGTAGGGTAAAGCAGTACTGATATCCACTGATCCCCAAAGGGAGGGTGCAAGAAAGATAGAGACAGATTCTTCTTTCAGTTGCAGAGCAAAAAGACGATCGACAACAGAAATTTTAACATTGGAAATGCAAAACTGAAGTGGAAAGGCCCTGAGCAACCTGATCTGACTTTGAAAAAGCCCCTTTCAAGCTAAATTTTCCTGTGGTTCTTACTTAGGTGAAGTTATTTTTTTACACCTAAGATTTCTGCTACACGACTAAGATAATTATTTGTTTGGCTTCAGTTTCAGAAATTTTGTTGTTGATTTTGAATGCTAACTACCCAAAATACCACCATTTCAGTCTGGCCCAATTTCCACAGGCTGACCCAGTAAACATAATAGAAGATGAGCCTTTAGCTTTGTATAACTTAAATGGTGAGTAATTTCCACCTCTGACCTATGTGATATCCTTCAGGGTACAGATGACAAGTTGGTTCTCTAATTCTATAGAGTTTGCTCTTAAATACTAATATTTATACAATGCATGCAAAATAATAGGTTCTGCGTACGTGCATTCCAAGTAACTAGAGATGCCAGAAGGCAAATGTATGAATGGTTCAAACTGTCAAAGCATGATGAGAAATCAATTATAGATAATAGATACAATTTAGTCCACAGGAATGCTACAAAAGCCAGTCCTTGAAAACAGTTTAATATTAACTTTCTAAAGACCTCTAAAGTGTACCAGATTAAAAAAAAAAAAAAAAGTAGCTTCACATTGAGTTTGTAACTTGCAGGTTTGAATAGTTTAGGTGACACAAATAAAGCACAAAAGTGAATTGAGTTGCCCGTTTTTTAAAATAGGACAATTATATAAGCAGATTGAGTTCTAGTGGAACAGAAAATAACCAAAGAATGGGACAAGTCTAGCTCAGAAGTTATGTAACTAATTTAGCTTTTTTTTCAAGGAGTAAAAATCCTCAGGTATCAAATTGCAATCCAGGATTAAACTATGGTTAGGGTCACATGATTGGCCTCTAATTTAGGACAGCAATAATGACTGATGTACTGAGAGTGAAATATAATATTAAATACTAATGATAAATTTATCTTCATATGAACACTAACTTACAAAAAGAAAATATATTTTCTAATCTGTACAGTTCAATCAGTTTAAACATTTTGAGTGGTCTCTTAGCACAAATAGTGAACAGAAGAAAAATTATGAACTGTAGAGCATAAACTAAAGCAGTTAGTGTTTTTCAACAGTAACTACAAAGTATTCAGGTATAAAAATGCTCCTAGAATCAGAAAATAAGCCACTACAGCAGAATTCAGTTTTCATCATTAATGTAGACATTTATTAAAGAGACATTAAAAAGGAGACGTTGAAATAAGCAAAATCCATGTAGATGTAGAGCTTAAATACACCATGTTGAAAATGGTTATCAGAGAAAGATTCCAAAATGGACCAAAACTCTAATAAGTGGCTGTTGAGAGAAGGAAAGGTGTTTCAACATGTGGAACTTTTATCCAAATATGGATGAGAACATGAACTCTAACCCACTCAACCACTGAGTAAATGCAATGTACCTACTGGACAAGTAGAACTAGCTATTATATGGATAAAACTAACATGTTTTGTAAAAGGAAATAATGTTTTACACTCAAGAGTCGTTAAAAAATATTCAGTCTAGAGATGCGTCTAAATACCTGCTTATGACCACTTATGATAGCTGCTTACTATGTGGTAAGACAGAATGAGAGATTAGACATTAATAAAAACAAAGGAACAAAAAAAATATCATCTATACATACACAATGCTAGCCTCCAAGTTATACACTATTAGTTCAGAATGAAAAAACCAAGTCATTAATTAAAAAAAAATAAATAAAATCAAAAACCAGTAGCTCAGAATCCATCCACAGTTAAACAACAGCAAGAAACAAGAAACAAATTGGAAAATAGAAGTTATATCGAGTTGCTATTTTTACTTCTCGGATAAAACAAGTACTTCACAAACCATAGAGTCACAAACAGAAAAAGTATTGAGAAAAACAAAGCATAATTCAAAGTACAAAAAGTACTCATTCTGAAAAAGTATGGGGATAAAAGACTTAAGGGAATAGTTACCAGTACTCCCAGAGCATTAAGAGGTTTTTGCAGAACTAATGCATCTTAAAACTACTTTGATCTTCTGTCATGTGTGTTGTCTCTTAGCTTTCAGCACTACTCACTATCATGAGTATACCATATTACATGAATGAAGACCTTGGGCACTTGTTCTTTCCCCCTTTTAGCTTTCTTACACAAAAATTTTTAATGTGGATGAGCCTATTAAATAAGTGCCAAGTCTATGAGGCACTTTAGAAAGTCGGCTCCTCCTGCTACAGCACTGGCCGATATTCCAGTCTGGGGTTCTCCACTCAGAGATTACAGCATTGTACTATGTTTTGAAGTGTTACAGATGCAAAAATTACTTGTGGCATAGTGGAAGAATACCAGCCAAATAATATTTGAAGTAATCATCTCCTGAAGTGGCCTCTGTATGGCCTACCACAACTGTAAAATATAATTAAAGGAAAAGAGCTGGGAAGCTGCTATATATTAACTACCAGGACAGTCTTAAAAGAGTTGTTGTACAAAGAGATGCTCGCAAGCTCAAGAGCGGCAATCTAGACCACAGTGGAACAAAATGGGAAGGTACTTCAATTAATCTCTCCAGGCAGACTGTTGTATTACAGGTTTCATCACCATCACATAGATAACACTGTGGTACTGCTGATGATAGGTACTGCAAGACACCATAAAAGGTACCTGCAACTGAACAGCATTGCCAAGGCTCCAAAAAAACCAGATGGGACACGCACACAATCCTCTGACTATCCAACACTTCTGGTAAATAATTTCAAATCTGGAGAGTCAGGTGAAAGTTCTCTTTATTCATCCAGTCTGATTTTCCTTCTGTGGCATAAGCGCTACAGGTGCTCTGGAGAGTAGCAGGAACCTGACTGACAAATCTCTGCAATTGCATGATGTCCTTCTAAGCACTATTTAGCTTCAAAAAACCATAGGCCAGGAGCACACACAGAGAAAAATCCCAAAATGCTAGCTATGAAAAGAGGCAGGTTTCTGTAAATTAGAAAGTCTGAGGTTTCAACATAATTTCTGTAAAAAGAGAGATGGGCAAAATAAAGGCAAGTTAGAAGAGCTGGGCAAGAAGAAGGTCAATGGAGGAATTATGTGATGTGACTCTCTCGCTGTGAAGCTGCTGTTGATGTTCCTCTAAAGCTTACAGCACACCCTCTCTGCTGGGACTTCAGCCTTCTGGTGTTCCTGGAATTCTAACAAAAACTCTCTTATGCCTAGTTCCTGAGGGACTTGCACACTAAGCTCAGCTTTCCTCAAATCCTCACCAGCCTTCCTCTTCTCAGAAGAGGCTAAAGCCCATTTGAATCCCAAGCAACCAGTCAACCACTGCCTGAACAAACTCCCAAAGAAAGACAACAGCATGTTAGAGAAACCTCCTGGTTCTCAAACCAGAGCTGAGAGGGGAACTACATCAAAGGACACAAGAGAAAAACCCCAGTCATAATGAATCACTGAGCAACTGATGCCTAGGAAGAAGAAAGCTTAGAATTATTTATAATGTCTTTTGTTGGCTTTTTTGCTCCACTTTAGATTCAAGTCCCACCCCAGAAAAAAGGATTTACGCACATAAGCGCATATTCCCACCAAACCCATGGGACTTCTTACATAGGATTATACTGCTTACCAAGAATTAGTAATTTCAATAGTGCTCTGGCAAATGGAACTTACTATATGAAGTGTTCGAAAACAAGTGGTCCTAAATCAGTTTTGTAATATTTTAAATTAAAAAAAATACATACACTGCCTAGGTTCTCTATTTAATTTTATAGGCTGTACAACATTTTACACTAGTAAAAAGCAAGCTCTACAATTTATCATTAGATTGTTTTCTTCAGTATGAGAGTATGCTTCACATTTAATGACTGCAAAATTATCTGAAATGCAGTTCAATATGTTCTCCTTAAAAAAGGATTTCAAAATCCATGGATAATTTTTGCCATAAAGTACATTTATTGATAACAGACTAACAACTTATTCTTCAAGTGTCTGAACTGTATCCATAATCAAGTCTAGTTACACGCTGTTCAGACACAGTATTCACACCCACTTGTATTTCCCTGTAACTTAGCACCACCAGACAACACAGGGTGTGCCACCAGCGGTGCAGAGTAACATGTCAGAGCTTTATTTTGGAACCACAGCACAGAACCCAATCGCCTCTGCAAAGGGCAGCACAGAGAAGCAGCACTCTACCGACGAAACGGAGATCACTACCCCTTTGCAAAACTCAGACAAAGCCCATGACATTCAGCCATACAACTGCTACATGTGAAAACTATAATTAAAAAGCAAGAGCAGAAATTTCAAGCATCAGACTTCCTGCACAATGAAAGACATCTGCCTCAGCCCTCCCACCAGTGACAACAGCTCCACCTTTTAACTACACAACCACAAGATTGCCAGAAAACAGTGATTTCCCCTTCTGCATACAAGAGATGTTACAGAAGGAAAGAGCAGCCTGAAAACCATCAAGAAGTGGCAGTAAAAGAAACAGCTCAGGTAGAACGGGCCCATAGCAACTTCAGACAACAGCTTTTTTAATAAGCAGATACCTCATATCCAAGAAACTTCAACCCTCTGTAATGTGCATGATTAGAAATTAAAACACGAAAAGAAAATTATTTAAAACAACTGAAGTTGACAAGAATCCTAGTAAACTTGACTAGATAAGGAGACCTACACACCCAGGTCTTTCCTATGCCATCATCCTCAGGTAAATGGCAACAACTAGGTAGCAGAAGAAAAGCCTTTTTTCTTTTAGCTTTGAAGGAATACATCTTTCTGTTAAATGTTTCATTCTTTGCTGATGCAAAGAATAAACATAGGTATCATCCAAGCAGCAACAGAAAGACTAGCAGCTAGAAAAAAAAAGGAAAGGTGGAGGTTTTCCAATTAAAAAACCCCCAACCAATAAGCAATAGCCCTGTCAACACCAGCTCTATCATGAGTTACAAGAAGCAGGCAAATAGCTGCATGGGAGATACACCAGGAAAGAGAAAGATTAAAACACAGTAGCATACTTCCATAATATTCACTGACTTTTGGTCATTCTCCTTTAGCATAAATAACTGCATTAGTAGGTATTCAAAGCACTAGAAAAGTTACAGTCATAAAACTGAAGGGGAAACAGGAATTACTTGGAGATTTGGGGTACACAACCCATGGCACAATTAATTTTAAAAAAATCACATTAAACTTGACTTTGTTATAAAATATTTGCATTCTTCTGTGTACCTTTACTTTTTTGTGCTTTAGCACAATTAGGTCAGCAAGAGTGAATTTGGCAATACTAAAGGTTCAGGGCATTTCAGCCTCCAAGAGCCCTACTGTGCCGCTGGGATTCAGGAGCAGGGACACATTTCCTTCGGCAACATTTCCCGGGACTCCTGCCTACTATGGAAAACTTTCTCTGGTTTCAATTTTTCTTACTAAGCTTGAAAGTGGTTAAAATTCCATTTAATGAAGGGGAACAGTACACAATATAAGTAAACGTAAAAGTGATACCAAAAGTTTATCGCTTTCTGCTTTGAAAGCCTTATTTTAATGATTAAGCTTGGTCCTTATTTCAAGGAAAAATAACCCCAATTATTTCTGCAGATCTCGCTAGCCTTTTCATAAAGAAATTACATAAATATACAGCAGTGAAATAATTATACAACCATTCGAGTATGCTCTCCCTTGACAATCATTTTTACAAATATACACACTTCACTAAATCTTCAAATGTGTTTTTTGTTTGTTTAATAAGAAACGTTTTCCTCCAGTTGTTTTTTGCTATCTATGCCTGTAAAGCTTAGGATCAGGCTCCATTTGGGTTTTCCTACAGGAGTTATTTTTCTAACACCACCCTTACAATTTCTCTTTACCAATTGCAGGCAGACGAGAAGGATGTAAGTTCTTGTATGCAGAGTCACTTTAAACATATCGCAAAGTGCTATACAGTTCTACATATCTAACAAATTAAAGTCCCTAAAAAAACCCATCACATAAGAATACTGGAGTTTTTTAATCACAAGTTGACCCTCCCCTTAACTGTTCTCTAGATGATCTCTTATTTTCCTGGAACACTTTTCCATAGCTACTGTGAGATACACTAAATTTCATTATGTTGCTTCCAATGACAATGAAACCCTGCCTTTTTCATCAGTAGGACAAGCACACATAAATAGGAACAATGTCATTCTTATAGCAACTTTTTTTTTTTGACAGACCTAGTAAGTGTGCTTTTTCTATTTAGACTGCCCGAAGGCTGCTTTAATAACCTGCACCTTTTTTACAAAGCATCAACCGTAGCATTTTGAATATTCCAGACAAACAGACAAGGAAAGAAACCTTTCCTTATTTTTCAGTGCCAAACAACAGATAATTGGTTATTACTTACATTGCACTGCATACGATGCCAGGACAACTGCAGAATTAATGGGACATGACAACCTGGAAAGAAGGGAAAATATTTTTATTTAGATATAGACTGCATAAATGTATTGTTAATAATGTCTCTGCCATTAGTTAAGACATCAAGACTCATTTATCTTCAAAGAGTATCTGATCTTTTTCTTACAAATTTTTATTATCAAAGCATAGCAGAACTGGACATTAAAAGCTAGTTGCTGTGTAACAGCTTCTTAAGTGAATGAAAGTAAGCAGTCCTAAAAGGACATCTTGCTGGATGCTATTCAGGAAAGAAAAAGGAGAAGGGATTTTTATAGTGCTCTGTATCTTATTTGCAGTCTAGTGTATTTAAAACTAGATACAAATGCTAAAATTAGCCAAATGCCAAGCACAGACAGCTCTGATTTCATGACCAAAATTGTCTCCATAAAAGAAAAGAAAAAACAAAACAACAAACCCATCACCTAAGGGCAAATTACATGTGGCAGCAAATAATCAGACCACCTTTTTCCTCTCCTTTAAAAATATACAGACATGCAGGAATTGCAGGCAAAGGAACTACTGGATATATGCCCACCATATAGGGAATATAAACCTTGAAATCACAAGAAATTATAGCACAAACTGCCCTTTGCTACTACCTCCTAATGACCACACCAGAGAGTGGGTTCCCACATTTGCAACACCATGCATGGCACACCCAGCCTTGCATAAAGATCTCTCAGGCTGACATTTTACCTGCAGACACACAGCTTTTCCTAGAGCTTGTTCACAACAGACTTCCGGACAGTCCTTAATAAGGCAGCTATCTGAAAATTCTAACATTGCTCAGCAATTTGATTTTCTTTTAAAACAATACTTCAACAGGTACATTTTTATAGCACCAATGCCCTCAGAAGAAGGCTTAGATTTTTATCATTTTCTTTTTGAAAGAGATATAAAAAAAATTGAAGATTCTCTTATTACCTTCCTTCCACAATATCGGTTTTCAACTGCAGGAAGAATAAGTGCCTAGAAAAGATTTTTTAGAAAGCAAGCAAACGTACATTTATGTTTAAAAGATATGGTTTAAAAGATTACATGTATTAGTTTTATGTTATTAGATTTCCTGGCAACTATACAAACAGATGAGTAAGGCTTAGTGGCATTTACAAATATGCAATCACACACCCACTCGCTCTCACAACAGTTTTAAAGATCTTTGACAGTCTGAACTATAACTCCAGGGCCACAGCATTAATGCCACAGCAAGCACTACAGAAACGAAACCATTACAGAACTGGGCTCTCTTTCTTCCAGGAATATTTATCTTGTATGTAACTTAAAAACAAAAACCCAAACTCATAAAAAAAACCCAAACCACCCTAACCCCAAAAGTTGATATAGTCTACCTTGGAACTACTCAATGGAGGCCGAGACATTTCTCAATTAGCATATGCTGACAAAAAGCTCTTAACTGTCCAAGGGCAATTCAGTCTTGCTCTTTTCAGTGTGTTTGACAACGTTACTTTATAGTGATACTGCACAGTTGCGATGTGAAGAATCATAAAGAACAGGTCTTCGAATAATTTCAGTTTACAACTGCAGAACAGCTTACAACTACATGAGTAGCAAATACCAAAACAGCTTGATAGCTAAGTTTTCTACAAGTAATATCATTTAATATACTGTACAATTTATATTTTCAAATTACTGAAATTAACAAACAATAAACATGTTACAAAAATACCCCATTAATGGATGCCTGGGAATTCTAAATTCCAAATCATGTGCACTGAATAAGTATTCAGTTAAAACCTTGTGCCAAGTTAATTTAAAATTGCTTATAATTCATGTACCCCACCACCCTAAAATCTCATAAATAGGTTAAAAAAAAAAATTTTTAGGTTATACTATAAAGCATTATAGAACTTCACATGTCACAAGTAATGGGTGAACTAGAAAATGAGAACTCTATTCTTGAAACAAAATAAACCTCACTCTTACACACCCTCAGCTTTAAATCTACTACACATGTTCAAAACTGACTCAGTGTTGATACAAAACTTCTAACACAGACCTAGGGCACGCAGATAGCTTAACTGCTGAACTTCCCTATTATTTTTAATTATGGCATCTGATTAAGGGATCAGAAAAGGAGAAAAAAAAGCAATAGGCAAGTACTTCAAGTGACAAAGTATAAACAGAAGTTTATACTCTGGTTGTCAATTCCAAACACTTATAATACAAAGAGCTGTATGAAGTTATCTACCTAATAAAGCACAGTTTGCCAAGGTGTGGAGATGGGAAAGGAGGGCTTTACGCATTCGTAGTTCATGGAAGCAAATATCAAAGAGAAGTTACCTGGTTTGTTCTTGTTGAAGTGTGTTAGGATCAGGTATAAAAAACCTGACACGAAAACGAAGAGTGCAGGGAAAACCTCCTGCAATATTTTAGAAAAGCAAATCAATTTTTTTGTTTACAAAAAAAGAAAGAACCGAAGGATTTTATATCTATACTTATAGAAAAAGTGCAAGAACAACCACATAGAAGTCTCTTGTTTTATTCATGAAACTAAAAGAAACCATGAGAAGTCTCTCCTGATCCCCCAATGCCAGCTATGAGCTATCCAATATTGTGATGCTTTCATTTGAAGGACTTTGTATATGCTACTTTACATAAAGAGCAGTATTTATTTGTCTTTGTGTCACAGGTATTAGAAGAGAAAAAAAGCAGCAACTATATTTGAAGCGTCTCAATTAGGATAATGCTCAATTCTACCTTACGTATAAATACAAGAAATTATCCTAATTTCATCATGTGAACTTCATGTATTTTTACTTCAATTCATACCCAATCCATAGCATATGATAGAAATAAGAGAGCTGAAAAACACTGCTCAAGTTCCACAGCAGAAGTCGGACAGTGCCACTCGGTCCTAAGCTGTTATGTGGCAGGGTCCTGCTGGCCGGCCTGTCCTCCTCAGTAAGCATTCTGCATTACTCAAAGCTGTTTTTAAACAAGACATACTAGAACACCACAAGCACTCCGAAATGTGTGGTGTTGTCTTTTTGTTCATTTGGTTTTGAATAAAAATAAGAACAAAAATATTTTCTTCTTATTCTACTTGACACAAGAAATTGCCAGAACCTATACGTGAAACTGGCTCCACTTCCCTCAATCAAAATCCCTCCTCGTTATCTTTCCTATCAGGAAGACTTTATTGACACCACATGACTACTGTTTTCATGGAGACAATGTCCAAAACTCTTGGGAAGTCAGGTTTAGATTCTATTACACTATTGAGGTTAGTGACCTACCAGGTCTTATTAGCACTCAGGTAAGACATGTAGAAAGCTCTGCTGAAAAGACTTGCAGAGATAAGACTTGCTCTTAAGGAAAATATACCATCTGGTCACACTAATTAACAAGAACTGTATTTATTATAGTTACAGGAACACAGAAAAGCAGGACTACTCAGTTACAGTCAAGATATTAAAAGCAAGTCTTACCTTTTAATTGTTTTCTAATAGGTTTGTTTGGTTCAAGCCATCGCTGTGAAATGAAAAACTATTAGATGGATTAAAAATATTTACAAATAAACACTGTTTGTTTATGTGTAAGTGTGTGCATGCACACGTGTATATACACACACGTATGCATAAATGTGTAGATATATGTATATACACGTATGCATGCACACACATTTATTATTAACCATACTTACAGGTGAATCTACTGAAGTTTCATTTTGCTGTAAACCAAAATATTCCTTCTCCGTCACACCCAGCTGATTATAGGTCATATCCAACAAAATCTGTCCAGTGTCTTGTTTCTGAAATCAAGAAAACTTTAGGAGTGAAACTCTGCAACACATATTTCAGGATACAATTAACTGAAATAGTTTTTTTACAATTAAGTAATTCATCAATAAAAATAGCTGCCAATTCATTGTGTCAAAGTTTCTCAGCAATAAGAACTTTATTCTGATAAAAGTGTATATATACATATATATATATATATATGTATGTATGTATGTATATTTTTTAAGAGGCTTTCTTTTTACAATACCTAAGGCATGCGAAATCTCATAATATGAACTGACGTGAGCTCAAGCCCTTCACGTTGGTCCAGCAATTTAATTTTAAGCAGATAACCTCTCCTAAAGACTGTAGTCTCTTGACCACAGTCTCTAGGAGCGATGCTGTTCTCCATAGCTGCAGCCTGCAAGGACGGATTGCAGCCACATGGGGCTGCTCTGGCCCCTGCTGTCACTCTTGTTTCCACCTCAGCTCCCCAGAAGCACTCAGTATACACCAGGAGGGAAAAAAAGTAGGAAGATGCTGTGCTCCATCCATAAGACCCTGTACTTTAGCTTCAACTCTCACCTGCCACTCAGCCTCCACACGCTCAGCTGCCATTCAGGCACCCCACTTTCTGCCTAGACATCCCTCAAGTTCTGCCTAGACATCCCTCAGGATAAGTATCACAGAAGATACACAGAAGAAATATACAGAAACCCCACAGCAAGCTTGAACATAAATATGCTAACAGATAATAAATAGCTTGCAAAGCTGTATGTCATTTTAGGTCTAGGTATTTTATAAACAGAATTGCTGGATATAAAAACCAGGTTGGTTTGCTTGGTATCTTGTGTACTAAAAAAATTATAGCAAACTGATTTTTCACATGATCTTTCAAATCTCTCTCTTAAAAGCAGAAATGAACTGCAAACATGCAAAAAACCCCCTCAATCACCAGAGGAAAATTAATTAGACTGCAAAAGACAAGTACTTTGTTCTGAAACAAATTTCTTAAGAATTAAGTCCTCATTCAATTAATTTCCGATTTCTAAAAGTTCCTAATTTCTTTAAACAAAGGACTTAATGTATAAGCATGATAGTGACGATATTTTTGTCAATGGCCCCAGTCTGAGTGCATAAGAGTTCTCACATAAGACAAGAACACAATATTGTATTAAATTCTCTGTCTAGACCTTGTTCATTATACAATACTCAAGTCCTATTCAGAAGACAGATTTACCTTTTTTTCCCTTTTTTTTTTTTTAAACTGAGTACCACAGTGTTTTAAGTGAGTGCTTTAAATAGTGACATATTTCATAGCCTTCCCCGTCTCACAAAAGTGTTCTTCCTATTTAAGGATGGGAAAAGAAGAACAAAGATTCAAGCAAAAGACACCCACTTGGCTACCTTATTTTGGAGCACTTTCTGCTGCTAGAGCAGAATTCCTGGAAGCCGATTTGTGCTTTGACTGCTCAGTGTTTCTACATCAGCCTCCAGATGCAAAGTAAGGTAACAGTCAGCTACTGGCCTCCTGTGAAACACAGTGCCCATTTTTCTAGAGCAAAGGCACATACAAAGAAAACAATACAGGCAACACTCAACTGTCTTGTATATGAGATTATCCCTTCCCCCCCAACAGTCTCCCACCTTCTTTAACTTGACAAGAAACAGTTGAGGTCTCACAGTAACTGCAATTCCTCTCCATTCTGTAAGCCTGTCTCGCCATCAAGGGCAGTAGCTCTGTCCCCTCCTGTCCCCTTCTTCCCCAGCTGCATGTTCCTACTCCCCTCCTTTCAAACAGGCTACCGGTCCTTGGGATGTTCAAACCATGGCACTGATCAAGCCCAATTTTTCTGTGAAATAGCATAGACCTAGATGCAGCTTAGGAGTCTCAGTGACAGGTAAGAAACAAGTGACCAAGTATTCCTCATCACACAGCCATGGTGCCATGCATCTGTCAGGCAGTTCTCTCCAGCACTATCAAGGAAGTGGGCTCATTATTTCAGAGGATTAGGGTGGTATGTGCTGTTTCCATTGGACCCTCTTGTGTACATGTAAGTAAAATCTCTAATGGCAAATCTCAGTCCTCACAGTGGAGCCCACTGAGCCTGTTTGAAGGGATGAAGGACCAGAAGCATGAAAAATGAGAAGGGAAATAAAAAATAAGAAGGGAATTAGGAGATAATGCTTCTGGTCCTTCATCCCATTTCAGATGCCTTCATCTTCTCTCTCCCCACCCTCTCACAACCTCATTCTCTCTCTTCCTTGGCACACACGAATTGCTTAAGCCTTCTCACGACTTCGCTGCAAAGATAAGCAAGTTGCCTGCTACAATATTCTTACTCAGTAGTTGCAGTTCTCTCTTTGCAATGTTCCCATGGGTCTTCCAAACCTAAACCCAGCTGCTCAGCCAGTACTAGTCTCCTTCACCTACATACCTACTATTTCCTTCTCTTCCTCCTCTCCACATTTCTTATCAAAAGCAATTTCCAACACTGCTTTTCTGTGGCTCCAGTTCTTGCTCTCCGGTATTAAAACCAAAAAGTTTCTTTCACAGTGCCTAGATCGAGCACCCACTTCAGAAATCCAAGCTAAGTACAAAAATGCCATTTTAAATTGTTAAAGTCTTATATAGTTCTTAAAATTCCTGAAGCTGAAGGTTTCTGTTTGTTTTTCCTCAAGAAAATATATATTTACTTAGCTTTGTTTTTACTTTAAGAAACACCCTAATTATTTTTCAGCACATACACTGAAAAATAAAGTTACAACACAGCTCATGCTGCACAATCTATTTTGCACAAAACCAGCTTTGAGATCTAGGTATAAAGTGAGGCAGACTAAGCATGTCACATAAGTGCTTTTTAATTTTGGCATTCATTCCAATACAGTTCGTAGCCACAGTGTACTCAAATACTACAATGTGTCAGGTCCTTTACAACACATATTTTCACTTTCCTGTGCCATAGGAAGAGGGCAAATAAACATCAACACGAGTCACTTAAACTTGTCATCACATCAACATAACTCAGTTAAACTCTTCATTAGAACCAAGTACTCCTTAAACCTGTCAACCATTACACCAAGTAGTTCAGACTTTCTTAATAAAAGTCATACCTTTCTACAATGACATAAAAAAAAAAATGCACTTTCCACACTAGTCTAGTTTGTTACAATGACACAAACGCTTAAGACAATCTTAATTTTCAAGGGTTTTTTACTAAAAAGAAACATTTCTAAGAGGTTTGGTGGTTTTGATCAGGAAAAGGATTTTCCATTTCATCCTGTTGGCATCTACCAGTCTTTATTCTGAACTGTTAAAAGCTTTACATCAGCAACCTCATAATCACACACCTTTCACCTCTGTTTACATCCTCCTTGAAATGTATTTCATCTTATGTTGGATAAGCCAAAAATTAATATTTAAAGCAGTCATAACTAACACCCACTATATTCTGCCTGTGCCACAACAATTTCCTGCTATATTTAGGGAATTTAGTCAAGTTTAACTTCTAGTAAGCTACATCATTTTCAAGAGAAGGAACCCCTTCGTTATTTTTAATGTCAAGTACTGCCTAGAAGCTGGAGTGATCAAGACTCACCATCATAACAACTCCATAAACATTAAATGAAGACCGTTGGAGTGGAGAGGCAAATACGCAAGTAACTCTTTTCCTTGTAGAAGTTAACAGACTGAAAGTGGTACAAAGTGATACTTCAAGAGGACAGGGCAACATACAGCTCACCTCCCTCTTCTGCAAGAGCTTTACCTCCACTTTCTGGCAGCAATAACCTCACAGTTAAGCACCACCTAGGCTTTTGCAAATTCAGTCTCATTTCAGACACTATACCTATTGCTCCTCGTGCTGTTTGAGGTCATTCTTTCCTAATTTAGCGTATGACAGTCATCCACCACCAAACAGCATGTGTCCTTTGGTCCTAACATGCCTATGAGCTTGAACAAAGTGCTACACTTCCTTCTAATTTCCACACTAATTTTACACACAGCTAATTTATTTGCTCTTCTGCTAACTGTCCTTTTCTCTTCCTGGAATTTATTTACTCGCTTGATGCTCTCATTCAGAGCATGTAAGATTTTGTTTATCTAGAATAAACAGAACAGTCTCTTCTTTCCTTAGGTCCAGATTTTTGCAGAGCACCCTAGCTGTACTTTCTATCCTGTCTGACTGGAACTCAACGCTCTTGTCTGCAAGTAGCCAGGATCCACATGTGACATTCCCCAGAGGGTGGCCTCGATGTCAAGACTAACATTGTTAATGCTTCCTTGACTTTGGCTTAAGATCCCTGCCTGGCGCATAATAGCACTCACCTTTTTCAGAACAGTAACACGTGAGCAGCTCAGCTCGCAAGCTACCAGTGTTCTCCTGCATTGTTTGTAGCTGAAAATGCAGCTTAAAAGAAATTACCTAATCTTCTGAAAGTTATTAGTTTATCCTACTGATTTCTCTCACTGTAATTACTCCTTGTCCAAGATAACTTATCTGCTACCTCATATTCTTATATCTTTTTTATTGTTAATAATACCTCAAACCTTATATTTTTGAAAAAGATTCAATAGCAACCTGTTAATTAAATTTGACAATCAAGAACTCTTAATATCCTTTTCAGGAAGATCATCTGCTACCTCTTGAGCCAACTCCCTGCCCATTCTATAGCTTCTCTAGACTCCATATACAGTATTTTCCTATATAAAGGTCATACAAAATATTTATCCAAGCCCATAAAGTTTTGACCCACTGCATTTCCTCTGCCTCAAAAACGATCCAAACCAAACATATATATGAGGTTAGTCATTCCAGTTCTAACTTTGGAAAAATCTCCCCTCCACTAATTCTTTCCTTCAGCCTTTACTATGAAGTCAGGCCCCTCAAAGGGCTAAGACTAACAAGCCTGCTGTAGGTCAGATCACTTTCTCACTGTCCCCAAAGGCATCATCAAATTTCACACTGTCTTACTGTTTTCCAGTCATAGAGCATACTGATCCATCTCAGCATAAAACTAAATATTTGTCGCCAGATTGAAACTTCATACAGCAGTTCTTTCAACATGTGGAGACAGATTAGCACTAAATCGTTTTGTATTATGAAACAATATCCAGCAGGAAAAGTCAGTGACAAAAATCCAACAATTCTCCTTCATTATATTTTACTATGAGCTGTTTATAATTATAGGACTCACATCCACAACCAAAAAGAACCTTTAAGATTTAAGTCTCTGCTTATCATAGTCAACATATCAATAGTAATTTTTGGTGTTAATTGTTATAATCATGTTCCTTCTCAAACACTGGAAGAAGGAGCTTAACTGAGATGGTGGGAAAGTTAAAAAACATTTCTTAGGATTTGAATTCCAAGTTGTGCAACTTTTCTCATTATTACCACCTAATAATTTTATTTCTAGAGGGAAATGCTGTTACTAAAACTAGTCTAAAAATAAAAATCACAGGTAGCAAGACATAAGCATCTTCTCATAAAGACAATGCAATGCAGAAGTGATCCGGCATTGTATACTTTATCCCTTCACAAAAGATAATTTACTGGAAATCAACAGGCATACTTCCCAAGTGGTTATTCCCGGTAAATGTGTTAAAGTAGAGCAGTAATGGAAAATTTCTGTGTGTTCATAGCAAAACTTACAAGTAAATTCACATTATTGTGCAATATACACCTATTAAACCTAAACATGGTATGTCAGCATATTCTGTATACACTAGAATGATAAATAACACCTTCCCCATATGGAAAGCATATGCATTATAGACTTAGAACAGGTAACATCAGACACAGAGTGAACTAACCTTATGACAAAATTCAAATATCTGATATTTATTGGGAGGCTTCAAGAAAAAAATGGATATAATTAAAATCAAGTGCAACACTTAGTAGCAAGTGCAGTCAAGTCTTTGTCTCAATTGTGGTTTTGAAAGTCTTTCCCAACTCTTAGTTTATGTTCACCTTCTATTATTTGTCTGGACTTTGGACATGTTCCATCTAAGTTTTTAAATACATAATGAGGGAAAGACAAGAAAGGCCATTTCAGCCCTGCAGAGTTAACGTAAATTTATATTTGGACCGTAAGCAAGAGTGGATTGTCTTTACACTCTCATGTAAACTTTCTTGAAAATGATAACCTAAGAACAGAACATAGTCTAAGTTAAACTGATTAATTCTTTGTGATACCATCAATACAAATTTCAGATTCACCAAAACTGTAGTATAAACACCTTTAAATAAAAACATCAAACAAAAACGTCTATCACTTCACTACTCTGCCAAAGTCAAAAATGCAGAAGGAAAATGGCACTAGTCTCCTGAAATTAAGTCTTTACTTACATTTGGTCAAGCTACTGATAATCTTTAGGTGCTCAACAAGAACATGCACAGATTTCAAATTGGCAGGAATCAAATTATGCAGCTACCTTCAGGTTTCTCAATAGATTGAAAGTCCCCAGGCTTGTTTCTATAAGCAAAATCCATTTTCCTTCTTCCTTTGCCCAATTTTACCACGTTTGGTTTTCATTCACACTGCTACAGGTAAAATCACCGAGAAAGAAACTATCACCTAGCAGAATGATAGGGACATATAGCTACAACTTTGAAAGTTTCGTAAGCCCACGTAGTTTCTTAACAAAGTTTGATGTAGGCTCTATAAAGATGCTGTTGCTATAGAATGAAAAGAAAGTCACATCTGTTCCTCCTATTCTCCAAAACGTTCAGTATTTGGAGACAGGATGAATGTTTTACCATCGTTTTAAAGATGTCACTTGATAGTAGTTCAAAATTTCAAAATACGTAAGTTGTTCTTTTGAGAGTGTCAATAGGTTGGAAGTTTAGACTATTTAATCTATCATCTTTCTATTAGATTTAAATCCACCTCAAATTTACTAGTCTTGAGCATCTGTGCGGTGTCAACAACATAGAAATATCTATTTGCTTAAACTAAAAGCAAATTTTTCTCAAGTTTCTTCTTACTCTTGACATTGTTTTTCTCTGACGTTATTTTTCTTTTAATCTCTCTATGCCTTTGAAAGAAGGAAATCCTCTTGAGGCAAGAATTTTGTGTTCAGGTAGTTGCCACATGATATAACAATGCTCGGTATTTTTCAGTCTGTTGTCATTAGAATGGAAGGAGCTTTGATTTCACTTATGCTTTTAAACGGATGAAGGCCAAGCTTTGAGTATTTTGTTTTTCCCCATTCATTTTCCCCTATTTTTGGTAGAAAAGTATATGCTGTCTATGAACATAAAGCATACTTATGTTTCCATGAATATTAGCTTAGTATTAGTTCAAAGGGTAACATACATCCAAACTTAGAGCTTTCATAAGTCACAACCAGGTACCACTAGCCCACGAACATAAAACTGAAAAATTCCCAACCTTAATATTCCACTGATAAGTTGGAGTTCTTTAAAAGAGAAAACATTTTAAAGCCTCTGCTTTAAAAGAGGTGATTATGTTCAGTTCCAACTCTCCGCACTCAGACAGGAAAGAAAACGTCAGATGTCAGCAATAATAGTAAAATCTAAGAAAGTAAAAAACTAGAAATCATATTTACAACATTGCCAAGACATAAGCCTTTTTACCCATGTATCTTGTATCAACATCTAGTCATTTGAGAAAGCACCTTCATACCAACAATGTATTACTATATTACTAAATGCATTGCTGTTAATTTGTCTTACGGATAATCATGCCATGTGATATGCAGATTTAATTTCTTAAAAATACAGAATTACCAATTGACCTGGCATCCAAAAATGAATAAAGTCTGAAGCAAAATCAGATCTATAAATCAATGTCTTGATGTGAGAAAGTTTCTCTAAAGCAACAAAATCTGTTCAGGGCAAAACTTATTTTCCTTCTGTTGAAGGAAAGATTGACCACAGACTTGAATTACTCTTTGCTCACAGACATAAAACTAAATGATGTTGGCAATTAAAATGAAAACATACGCGCAGTCAGGCACAAACTTCACAAAGCTGATTTTTCCTGTTAACTTAAGTCAAACTTGGATACAAATTTTCCACAGCTGGCTTCAAACTCTTTTGAGAACTGGACCTAGTGACACAACCAGAGCTTGGTAAAGCCTGTTGCTTTGGCAGACAACAAGGGTCAACCTGGCAGACAGAAAGGGTCAAGCTGGTAGACAAGCACAGGCTCCCTCCATACCAGTATGAAAGCTCAGTACTTGAAGTATAAATCTTACGGTAAATCTCTTGCTTGTTTAAGCCCGTAACAGAGCAGGGTAGCCACATTCCCTTCTTGAATAAAGCAGTAACAAGTTCTATGTTACCCCTATGGCAGTGTAGCATTACAGCTACAGTAAAGGAAGCTCTTCTGACTCCAGGGAGTAACCAGCAGGGATACCCTGAGGGTACACTGAAGGCAGGGAGAGAAATCAGCTAGCTCCAGAATTTCCAGTGACTCCCATTTATCACATTGCACTCACCGCTTAAAGGATGAAGGGAGGAGGCAAAATTAATTCGCTTCTCCAGTGCTGGACCTCAGACCAAGCATTAAAATCTATAGCTGTGTAAACACTTGCTTACAAGGAAGGATATACTACCATGCACAGATTACAAAAAGTTTTAAATTCTTCATTTTCAAAGGTCCTTGTACAGTGGGAGAGGGCAGTCATGCTAGCTCACTGACAGACAAGGCAATCTTATAGGGCATGTTGGAGAGAAACAATGGAAACTCTAAATTGATGTGTTGCTCTTTCTTATATATCTACTCTCCTTGGACCCCACGCCTCAAAATTAGATACTTTTATTTATACATATACACCCACATATGTATATGAATATACATATGTAAACAGTATATAAAATATATACAAAACTATTTTATTAATTCTCTACATATTAGAATGGACATAATCTGTTTACTTATAAAAATCATTTCTATTTCAATAAATATCCAACAAAGTTCAAAAATAAAATCAGTCTGCAAAGAGAACTGCAAAAATACTTAGGAAAAATACAGTTTTCCTGTGAAGTTTTCAATTTCATATAAGAAAGTATTGCATAATCTAAGATATTTAACACCTCAGCTTCCTCAGCAAAACACTTCTCAAACAGGGTAAACTGGATAAAACAAGTATCACGTACACAAATTCCCATGATAATGCTTAAATTCATCCACAGTTTTTCTGCATAGTCAGACAATTCTACTGAAAATTATTTTAGGAGTGAAGATATTTCACAGAATCACAGACTGTTTGAGTTGGAAGGGGCCTTAAAGATCATCTAGTTCCAACCCCCCTGTCATGGCAGGGACACCTCCCACTAGACCAGGTTGCTCAAAGCCCCATCCAGCCTGGCCTGGAACACTTCCAGGGAGGGTGCTTCCACAGCTTCCCTAATACTCTTCATCAGTACTGAAGGTTATAAACCAAAATATTTAGTGAGTACAAATTGTCTTTGCATTTCAGAAAATATGTAATGACACCACTATAGGAATTTACAAGGCCTCCTCCTCTTAGCACTATCTGTCCTTTGATGGGAAAAAAGGAGGGGCACATCCAAATTTGGGACTCCCTTTTAAATATTAATTACTTATTCATAGCTGATAATGATCACTAGATCTGTTTCTTCATTGTTCCCATATCGTATAGAAGATCATCTTCCAGATACAATCTGCACGCCACAGTTTTATGATTTCAGTTGGTTGACTTGAAAGATAAGAGCACTTCATAAATCAGTTCTGCAGTTTGCAATAGTAAAGCTACAACTTCAACATCTTTTGGAAATCCTGTGCCTCAGGGTCCCACATTCCCACTGATCACTTCAACTTTCAAACAAATTTCTATGTTTTGGTTTTGTGGTTTGTTTTTTTTTAAAAAAAAAAAAAAAGTTTTTCAAACTTACGTTGACTTTGAAGCTTTGTACTGAGCCATCCAAGAAGTGGACGTTACAGATTATCTCTGATCGGGTTTTCTCTTTTGGTAGTTCTGATGCTCGTATGTTATTTATCCTCCCACCTAAGGCTCGTAAACGGGAGTTCATAACTATTGCTGAATAACCTACAAAACAAAAATTTGGTTTAATAACAGTTCTTATAATTTACTGTGTTTCATCTCTGGTTTTTTTTTTTTAGAGAAACCCACATCACCATGAAGACCTCATTACATCCCAAATACTTATAGTAACATGCTTTTTATAGAAAAGAGTAACCTGTAAAATTAGCACATTGTAAACTATAACATAAATGCACATATAAAGTGGCTTCTATGTTCTAAGTGTGAACATTCTACAGAGAAACACAGAAAACCTCTGCAACATATACTTAGGTTAAGCATAGGTCAGTGCCTTAGATTAAATCATTAAAAAACTCAGACACCTGTAAAGCAGGAGGGTGATGTCAAGTTTTTATCATCTCTAACTAGTAAATCCCTCACAACCTTATAGCTTTGCTGTATATTTCTATATGTAGCACGTAACTTTCACTACAATAAAACACCTGACAAAACATTCCTGAGTTAATGCAGATCACATTCTGTCACATAGCATTTTGGTTCAGGAATATACAAACACTGTGGGTAAGGCAATCAGAATTAACATTAAAAGCACATCAGGATGTTATAGCCCAGCATACATAAATTCACAAGCCAGAAATTTATATTCCTACAAGAAAAAAAAAAACAAAAAACCACAAGACAACCAAAAAAACCCACTCCAAGCAAACACCCAAAAAACCCACCCAAAATACTCCCCAAACAAAAACAAAAAAAAACAAACCAAAAACTCCCCAAAAAACCAACCCCCCCCAAAAAAACAAAAACG
>NW_009735642.1:0-29662 GCF_000703405.1 Apaloderma vittatum | reverse complement strand
CCCAATCAAAATCCCCCCAAAAAGACAAAAACAAAAAACACAAAAAACCACAAAAAACACAACCCTCCCAAAAGAACAGTTTTCTTGCAGGTTTTTTTCACTTATTTAGAAAAATCTTCATGAACACTCTAAAAATCAGTTTTGACAACTAATTTAAACAAAACAAAACAAAACACTCTCACTCAAAAAAAAAAAAAACCACACAAGAAACTCCCCCAAAAACCAAACACGCAAAAAATCCCCTAAACAGAAAAAAAGCCATTCAATTAAATAAGAGATGAATTAAATATAAGTCAAGACTGTAAACATTTCAAGCCCCTTTTCACTGGATCAGTTTACCAATTAACATCAGAGCACATAAAGCCAGCTGGCAAGCGAAGCAGAAGATAGTTTTCCAGGTTAATTACCATACCAATTACCAAATCATACCTCATTTATTAGAGGCTAGCTACAAAGAGACTTACATAATATGAGGGTTTCCTAGACTGCCGGCCAAGCTAGAGAGGACCAAGATCAGGACTGTTTTGCAATCTCGCCTTATTTGTTTATCTGCCTTGAAACATAGGCAACCTTTTCTTTTAAGCAGCTAAAGGAACCGAACAATTTTAAATAAAATCACTTGAAATTCCGAAACATCGTATCTACTCACAGGTGACTACAGAAAGCAAATGTGAAAAATGCATGAAGAGCCATGAGATGTAAAATTGCAGAGAGCGCGAAAGGCAACAAAGCAGTGCAGTGTTCCATCCTCACATAACAACGGGTAATCTATACTTCGAAGCAGCTGAAACAATTCCCTTCTCACAAAGAACTCAGAAGTCAGACACACAAAAGTATTCAACAAGTACCCTCTCATGCTTATTTTTTGTTAGCCAACTGATAGGTTGCTATTGTGTATTTTCTAAAATCAAATCCGTAAGTTTCCAAGACTCATTTACTTAGCCAGCAGATTGCATTTTTTCCTAAAAGATCAGCAGTATTTTCCTATTTGTTCCCAAAGGTGTGGGGTTTAGGTTTTGGGGGTGGTTTTTTTGCTTGCCTTTTTTGTTTTCTTTGTTTTTATACTATAGAAAAAAGACTTGATGTTTAGGTGAACACTGAACAATATTTCCATATAAACCACTATACTCTCCTATAGCTTTTCAATTGTTCTTGATATACAGTCTGCAGTTTTTAAAATTTTTTTTAAACCAAAAAAATGAGCTTTCTTATTCATGAATATATAAAACATATATAAAACATCTAATTATCAAGGACACACCAAAAAAGTGAAGACAGACTACAATCATAGCATGGTCTAGGCTGGAAGGGACCTTAGAGATCATTTAATCCAACCGCCCTGTCATGGGCAGGGATGCCTCTCAGCTAGATCAGGCAACACATGGGGGCCAAACGATATGATGTCTTCCATCTCACATTCTCTAATTTTCTAGCAGCTAAATTTTCTAAAATTTAATTCAGCACTGTTCATCCTTTACCAAAAAGACAAGTGACTATATGAATTACACTGCACAGTCTTTTCTCTCCTTTCCACCCTCAGAGGTTAAAAAAAACCCGACCGAATCTTTTCACTTGCAGAAATAATTCTCTACCCACTAGTCCACTGACAGGTAAAAGAAGACAGTTAGTATTCACAGTGGGCCAACCACCACATGAGGAAGAAGGGTTCTGGTGGCCAGATTAAAGCATCATCAGCATGATCAGGGCTCAGTCTGCATCACAAGCAATTACAGGTCTACTACATACCAAGGTCCCTCTCTGTAGAGAGCCTAGCATGTCACCTGGATAACCTAGTCCATAGTTGAGGTAGGTCTAGTAGGCTAGGTTTAATTTTCAGACTACGGTCCCCTATGTTCTTCATAACTCAACACCTAACACTTCTCCACTTACGTATCATTTCAACATGAAATTTCATCATTATCCCCTGATAAACAAAATTTTACTCTCTCAAGTCTCTGTTGAGTGTTGTCAACCAGACACAAGAGATGACAGAATTTCACTCTGGAGCTATTTGCGACAAGACAAAAATTCTATTTTGAAGTTTTTCACAAAATAATGAGAATCGTCAACACTATCCAAGATATCATACAATATGCATTGTTATTGCTGAACTTCCCCATGTCCTCCAGCTAGTCAGACCTGCTCTTTTCTGTGCCATAAACCTGCTAACAGTCTGTCTCCAAGCATCCATAGAAGCTATACAAGAACTAACAGTAACATGTGCTTACATATTGCTGTTCATTACAGAATCAGAGAGGTGCTTAGTTTTAGATTAAAGCTACAGGTTTTTTATGCTATGTCTTCACAGTTACATTTATTTAATATCTTCAGGTTGTATTCTGGATGCTCCAGTCGAAGTGGCAACTTGGAATTTTATCACAAGAAATTCAAACCTGCTAACGTGACCAACTTGCATTGACAGTTCACAAATGAAAACTTAAAATTCCCTAACTTCTACATTTTTTTGTAAAACCAAAGCCTTTACACATAGTTTACAGTTCATGTTTACAGTGAGCAAAGAGCCCCAGCTGAAGCTGTTCTTGATAGAGCCAGCTGACCACGGAAACTGTGCCAAGGCCAGGATAAATGGGTGAGTGTTTGGACACCACAGCCATTAGTCAGCCGGAGGTCAAATGGCCTAATCAGGTCCCAGGAAAATGCCACCACGTGGGAGACCTGAGTAGAGAAAGCCATGCTCTCTGCTTCCCACCTACATGCTGGAATGTGTCCAGAGAAGGGCCACGAGGATGATCAGAGGGCTGGAGCACCTCTCCTATGAAAACAGACTGAGAGAGTTGGGGCTGTTCAGTCTGGAGAAAAGAAGGCTCCGAGGAGACCTTATTGTGGCCTTCCAGCATCTCAAGGGGGCCTACAAGAAAGCTGGGGAGGGGCTTTTTAGGGTGTCAGGTAGTGACAGGACTAGAGGGAATGGAGCAAGGCTAGAGATGGGTCAGTTCAGATTGGACGTTACGAAGAAGTTCTTCACCATGAAGGTGGTGAGACGCTGGCACAGGTTGCCCAGAGAGGTGGTGGAAGCCCCATCCCTGGAAGTTTTTAAGGCCTGGCTGGATGGGGCTCTGGGCAACCTGGTCTAGTGGGAGACGTCCCTGCCCATGGTGGGGAGGTTGGAAATAGATGATCTTTAAGGTCCCTTCCAACCCTGATAATTCTATGATTCTATGATTCTACAGGGCCTTCAGCATTAGTCAGAAGACAGTAAGCTCCTCGAGGAGCTATTTTACAGGTGTCCCACCACAAGCATGAGCCTAAATCATAGCTTAACGTGCTGTATACTCAGTAAGTTGTAAAGAAACAGCTTTGCAAATCCCTAGTCTGAAATGCAATGGAAGGAGAACAGAAGAGGAGAGAGCAGCTGAGTTACTAGCACCTGCCCTACTATTTTTCTTCCATACATTACCTGTGTTTAAAGCTGTATTTTAAATAGGCTGTTACTGAAATGGCTTATCATCCCCAGAACAACATAAAGAGGTATGTGGAAGCCCATGAAGCAACCTGCAATGGCCCCTGCTTTTGGGGCTGGCAGCAGGTCACTGAGGTCTCCGGCAAGACCAGATGTCAGCTCTAAACACCGTGAGCAACCAGGACCAGTCATTACGAGTAAATCCCAGTTTCTGCTTTGTAGCCTCAGGCAGGAAGCTATTTCACAAAACCAAGCACTAAAAAACCTCTAAGACAAATTTGAACATTTTCAACAAGTGAATAGTTTAATAACTGCTCTCTTTTCCCTAAAATAAGCATCTCAAATCCAGAAAGTTGAGAATTAAAACAAAACTACCCCCAAAATACAGTTATTTTCATCCTAAGGTATAAAACAAGCATGTGAAACTCTATCCCATAATCAAACCATGCAACAGGCTTACAGGAGCAACAAATACAGCTACAGAAAGAAGTTAATGTTTTCCAAGTACATTAAACACTGTTCTGGACAAGTTCAGTTATGCATGCCTTCTCTTACAATAACACTGCAGTCAAGCAGAACAAAAGTAATGTGTTTTCCTCATCTTCTGTATTGAAGGCTCACTTTTAAAAATACTTTTTCCATACGAGCACTTAATTTCTTTCCAAGTCACTTAGGGGATTGTTGGTAAAGAAATTTGTGAACCAATTCTCAGTCTAATTGCCATTAACATGTTTGTTACCAAGGAATTAAATCAAGAGCAGATTTGCTGAGTATATACTCAAGGACCTTCTACATGTGATCACGTCATTTATAACTCTGAATAGTTTGGGGTTTTTTAAAGAATAAATAATCCATTGCCAACATTTCACTGAGTAAATGGGGATATTTCTACTCCTGCAAGTGGGTGCACTCAAGGTTTTTCTAGAAGGGTACTACTTCTCAAGGTTTCTTTACAGTCATGACTCAAAATGTATAGTTTCTTGTTAGGCACCCAAAAATCATAAAGATTGCTACAGCTTCTGCAATATAATTTAGGAAAGGATAGTGCTTCTAACCCACTTTTGCAGTCTGAGCCACCACCCCTGACAATGAAGGAAAAAACTGTAATGCTAAAGACATAGCCAAATCTTGTGTAAACTTTCAGTAACAGTTATATTTTATGGTTACCTATTCCTTTATTTGAAGGATATGAAATTAAATAAATGGAAATGCACAGAGGTATAACAAATTCAGGGCAGCTTTGTGTTAACGCATTGCCCTAAGACAACAGACATAAACGCCCTTCAGCATTCATCAGCTTTCGCTATTTGCTGGTCAACCATCTCCCAGATTATCATCAGAAAAAAACAACAGTAGCAAATCTGAAATTTCTGTAGTAATCTGTATTGACTACTCATGTAGTTAATAATTATTTACACACCTCAAAGCTGTATCTATCTTCAATGCATCTTAATGAGGGTTAAAGTATCCAGCCAGATTTTCCAAATAGAAGACTATAGGTGTAACTCAACACCTATGGAAACCAGTTTCTGTTTTCACCTTCCACAGAGGAAATGCTTCATCATTCTTACATTCCCAATGAGGAACTAGATCCCTCCCCACTAATATCAAATTTAACTCTAATATTTCACAGGAAAACCCCATGAGGTGTTTAACCACAATAAAACATTTGCAAGTTTCCATACAAATTACAGGGCATTACTAAACTGACAACAAAAATAAAAGGTAAATTTCATTTTGAGCAATGTGTGCAGATTTTCACTTGTTCCTCATCTTTAGTTAAAAAAATTATCTCCAAATTGAGATAGAAAGAATAAAAGACTTCTTGTAGCACTTAGAACCAGAATAAAGTTAATAGCCACATTGACAGTTTTTGTGTGTGCAGTAGCTGCAGTTGTCCAACTGTCACTCTTATGGAAGACAGCAATATCACTATAATAGAAGCTCTTCACAGAAAAATTAAAATCAACATTAAAAAAACCTAAAGATTCAGCTTTCTAATATTTGCTTCTATTGGCTAATACCTCTGATACGTCCCAGCACGACAAAATTTAACAATCATATAATTAATAGATCTAGCAAAGCATTCTGATAGCATTAACAAGATTTCCAATCATTCTAGTTATCATCTTAAATTTTCCAGAAAATCAGATCTTACAGGCAGACATTCTTTACAGAAAATTAGTCCATTAAGTAAAAAAACTCAAACAAACAACAAAAAATATCCCACAGCCAAAATATACAATACAATGATATCTCCATTTGCTTATTTAGAGTGTACTTGAAAGTATTTTAGTTTCAATGAAGATAGTTACAAGGAAAAAAGCCTCTATTTAGAAAAATAAAGCAAACCACAAGTAATTTTAAATACTCTTTGCTAAACTCGACAAAATTGGAACTCAACGTTTTATTTTACTTTCAAAAGTCAGTGAGTAGACAAACTGGATATTCCTTTGTCTAGAAATCAGGTACCTACCTACTGCTCAGTCACTGCTCTAAGAAGAAAATCCAATATAGATAGTTGAATAAATTAACAAAATCCCTAGACCACCAAGAGGCTAGGTGCTTAATTAGCACGTAAGACTGAGCTATTAAGTGCTTTGCAAGCCCTCCCTGTGCTTCATCTAGCTTTCTGTTACAACACATAATTCATACTACAAAGTGTTTTCAAGAGAAATCCAGCTGTATTGAACTCTGGATTCAGCAGACCACACATGAATGTCAAAGCCAGCTTGAAGGAAGTGGGCAGGAGAGGAAATAAGCCTGAATTCTAGTTCTAGCATTACACTATACTTGATTGACACATCCCTAAGATTCCACTAAGCCAATAACATGCTGAAGGTAATGCAAGCACTGCGAGAAGCTGCAACAACTCGGTGCAGATAAGCCATGCAGCACAGTAAGCCACCCACCCCTCAATCAACTCTGCTGCCTGGTATCGACATACATTCATGCAGCTGGACTGGGGACAACACTCTTGTGGGCACCATCTGGCTTCTTGATGGATGGCAGAGAGGGACTCGATGACAGACTCGGTACTCTCAAAATACCATATAGGTGTAACAGAAAAGGCTTTACTCTCTTCAGACTGCTCATCATACATTAATGGTGGTTAAGTTACAGAAAGTAGAGCAGCTCTTAGAGTGACATAGTAACAACACTAAGTAAATTAATTATCTTTAAAAAAAGGAATATTCATGTCAAGCATTTGGTGTGTATATATACATGTATATATGTATATACATGTATATACATGTATACATGTGTGTATATATACATGTATATATATTCATTCCAAAATAAGTTTAGAGATTCTTGAACTTTTCCAATATCCTTCTTCCTCTTTCCCCTCCTCTTTCTTCAAAAGGTTTGTATTACCTGAATCTGACAAGTTTCTGACTGCAAAGCCTTAAAACATGCACAGCTTCAGAAAATCAACAGTTATTGCTCTTAAGACCAAAGAAGACAGACAGTGGCTAGCAATAAAACAGGACAGGCTGCTATTATAGGCTAACAGAGATTATTAGGCCTAAATATTCATATTCTTTACATAGTCATAGTCTTTACATATGGGGAAAAACACGAGTTATCCCAGCCTCTCAGCAACATGTTCAACAGCAAGACTGGTTATCTGAAAACTGAATCTTGAAATCAGATAAGCTAGAGGTAATTAAATTCTAAAAGAGCTTACTGGTAGAAAAACAATACTGACTGTCAATTTCAGTACAGGCTCTTGACATCTTTTAATCCAACTTCTGAAGAAACTACTTTGGTCAACTACTTTGGTCAAATTTGCAAAAGATCAAACCAGATTGCATGAACGACCCTTTAAACTTCAAGCATGTGAATCTAGTCATACCCACTTCACTGATGCTACTTTACATACACAGGATTAAACCATGCAGCTAAGCCATGGCAGGTTCCAATGTGTCATCCTACACAGCATGAAGCATGACTGTTAGACCTTATAGTACACAGATAGCATCTACTGCATGCAGGATGAGTGAGAGAAGAAAAACAAACAGGAAAAAGTAACATGAGTAATAACAGAGATCTGCTCCTTGCACTATTCAAGTGCTATAAAATACAGATGAGAGCGAGACACAGTTGTAATGCTTTCTCATTTTCAGCAGCTTCTGTTGCTCATGTAAGAGATGTTTATGACGCTTATTTTTTTACAAACTCATTTATAAAATAACACTTTAGGCAGTGTTGAGGACAAAATCAGCTCCATTTCCTGCACTGTGGCAACTGAAGAATTCAGGAACTCTATGGCTTCCTCTATCACCTAGCCTCAGCTTTAAACAGCACCATAGCACAAAATGAAACCAGCTCACCAAAAAATAAATATGAAGCTGTGTCCACACCTACAGTATTTGGGTAACCAAATAATGCCATTAGTTTATATATAATAATTCATGTCTTCAAATTTTCTAAAGCAATTAAGTAAGCATACACACCACTGAATGCTTACTTCAGGGTAGGTACCAAGACAAACTAATAAAATATTCTGAAACCTCAGTTATCAAGTTAATTACCATAACAAAACTCAAATGCAAAAAGACCTCATATTCTATTGGCAGGCAATTAACTATTTCATGAAACTACTGTATGACAGATGAGAGCCATCATGACAATTTTTCTACCAAGTAAAGTGGTAATAATTAAGGGGAATTTTAATCATCTGTAATACAGATGCAGGAGGGCATGTAGAAAAACAGATAATTAAAAAGTTCTTTCTAAGGATTAAAATATACTTTTAAAGGGGTAATTCTACCGGTTTACTATATCCATATTATGATACAAGTCAACCAGTCTAGAAACTACATGCGCTACTTCTACTGATTTTAAATACACAAAAATCACCTTAAAGTAAAACAGGGATTATCCATACAAATGTCAAGCTATCCACAAGGCTTGCAGGTCAATAGTGATCTCTACTTTCTCTAGTACAAAATAAATAGATATTTCGCTTTGGGAAAGTTACAGTGACAAAAGTTTGTTGAGAATGTCAGAAAAGCATCAAATCCCCATATAATTTTTCATACATGAGACATGCTGTTTTCTGATAGAGGACAATACTTCAAAGTTACTGTGAGCTAAAAGACTACTGACTTACATTGAAATAATATTTCACTTCCTAATGGAACATGATGGTCTACAAATAAATAAATATCATGGCTCACTGGTAATAATACATCTTATGCATTGACCCCTACAAGTGTTTACAAAAAAAAATACAAAAAGTTGTTCAAGAACAGCCTCTCCTGTTATCTCAACTTCACATGCAAAGTAATTTTTATCCTATATATTAATCAGTCCAGCAAAAGACCTCTTTCTATGATCTTCACCTCTGATTGCCACATTACATTTTTCACATCAAAGCTATAGTTACCAAGCATTTCATTCTTTTCAACAGGACTGATGTTATCGTACCTCACATTTCACCCTCTTTCTTTAGAATAAAAGATGTTTAAGCTGTTCTTTAAAGAGCAGGAAAGCAGAAGTTTGTAGACAGGACAGAGTACAGACTCAACACAAGGCTGTGAATCTAGGCGTCCATATTCAATTTCTGATATCGACACTAATGTCATTTTCTGAACAGTTCACTTTCTTCCTCTCCAAACTGAACACAGATTATGACTGTAGTACTTAACATGGCATTTAAAAAAAACTTGAAAAAGCACAGGTAGCATGTTCTAAGTAAATGGATTGTGAACAAACTAGAACTTGCTGTTACAGTGCTGCCAACTTCTATAGCACGACTGAAGAGAGTTTCTACAAAAGAACTGAAGAGCTTAAATCTAACACCTCTCATAGATGCTGCCGGCAGTGGTATTTGCCATCCATTGCTAAGTGGGGAAGAGAAGGAGAACACACACCTTAGTCACAGCTGTGAGAATATTAATACCACTGAAAGCTAACCACTTTTAAAGAAAACGGAAATTTCCTGTAAATTTCAGTGCTGTATTGCTCTAAAACACGAGAAATAGCCTGAATTTACAGATGACTGAGGCTTCTTTCTTGCATGAGCACAACTGAGTCGAGGATCAAGATCATGAAATCTACTTGCCACTTGAAAACAAGATGAAAATCCATTAGAAAATAAAGAGCATGAGAAGCAAATTCAGAACATCACCGCACAGCAGTACACAAAGCCTGCACTGGTGAAGTTCCCATCTTAAAAAAAACATTTGTGTTTTCAATGAAAGTCTGTCTCATCTACACATTTAATCAATAAAATTGTGAAAAGTCTGGAAGTGTTGGGTTTTCCAGCTGCACAAGGTTCACTTGAAGTACTCAGACACAAAATAAAGCCAATAATAGTGGTATCTTCACAAACTTACGTATATGCAACATCAGGTCTCCCAATATCAAAACCAAAACTGCATATTTGCCCACCATTACTGTTGAAGATTTCTAATATTTCCCACACAGTGTCACACCATCCACTAGGCTTACAGGTTAACAGTAATCTCTGACTCCCCTAGTGAAAAATAAATAAATAAATAAATTTAACTTTTGAGAAGTTACGGTGACAGAGGAGTTCTGCTATAAAACTTACAGCCACAAAAGGCCCCTAAGGAATCTGGAACAAAGCACTGTGAAGTGTGCAGTTAGTCACAGAATACCACTCAAAAAGATAAGAACACAGAATAACCTAAACACAGCAATTCTTCCTTTAAAAAGAGGAGGGGACACAATAACAATCAGAAAATTAAGTTCCTTCCATCATGTAACAACTTTTAAAACTGACAACCTAATTTCAAGCTATAAGGACAGAAAAAAAATTTCCTTTAGATATTATGGTTGCATTTAATTTATCCTCCAGGACTGCTGAAACTGACACAATTTCAGAATATCCTAAAAGTCTCACAGAAGTAGTTTGAAGGAATTACAGAAAGCTCTAACTCTCAAGCTACAGGAAAGAACTTGAAAATGTGTTTCAAAAGTCTTACAACTCGGAGCCAAAACATGAACAATGTGATGAAATTAAAACACCTCCTGATTCTTTGATCATAACTGTTACATATTCAGATTAGCAAAACTGAAGGTGTTTATGTAAGAAGTCTATTTGCCATGTGATGGGACTAGGGGAGAAGAGCTCCTCCAGAAAGTTTACAAGCACGATGTTTCCTAGGTCTTCAAGAAGAAAAAGGGGCACTGTGAAAAGATAGCCTATAAACACCTGCACTCTGTAAAAAACTGTCACGAAGAACACCTTATCTTCCTCTCCATTTATGAATAGCTGACAAATTATATTTTAAGCTTATCCAAGCACACCTCCTTCATCCCCTTTTGCTTTGTTGCAGAGACTTCACAATATCTAGGATCACATCAATTTGCCATGTTCTATCTAACAAGATCTAACTGGCAGGATCTGCCACAGCACTGACTAAATAGAGCTTTTGCAGAAGGCCTCCTCCTGCATGAAGAGAATAGACAAACAAAAAAAAAGCAATGCTGCCACCCAAAACAGTTGGATCTCCTCACTTTAAAAGAAGAAAGCAATTCCTGCACACAGTGAAGAAAAAAAATAGAGTAAACATACGACAAAACACGTCTTAGCTCACAAACATTCTGTGCTTTCTGCTTTTCCCTCAGCATTCAAACAGTGTATGCTTTAGACCAGTGCAACACAAACATTTACATCTTTACATCCCTGTTAGGTAATTTTTTCATCACCCTACAATACACACATAGAGACCACAGCGTACCATACCCCAAAGAAACCACTCCAAAGAACATTCAGCTAAAATAGATGCTCCTATGTCTTCACCACAAACAGTGGCAGCTCTTTTGGTCAGTTATTTCCTTTCAACAAATCAGTTCACTTGAGCCCTCAAACAGTCTAAAAGCGGTGGCTCAGTTAGCATGCAATGTGACTTTGGAGCCAAGCTTAGCCACAGGCTGTTGGCTGGCCAGCCTGGTCCCAGGCAGCACGGAACATCTCCCTGGACCAAGGTAGGCAAAGCACCTCCGCAAGGTGGGTGCAATACTGAGCCAAATTTCAGGCTAAACCTTCTCTGACAAAGCTATCAAAACGATACACTTATTTTTCTCAGTTGTGTGAGCTTTTAATTCACGGTGCTGGCAAAGAGGTGAGTCTGGCTATTCCAGCAGCTACAAAAAATGCGAACAGGCACTGTTCTGACAGCTGGTGACCAACCTAAATCAAGGGCAACACACTGGGAAGCTGGAAACCTGAGGGCAGTGAAGGGGCTACCCAGCAGGAAGGGAGGTGGCTCGCATTCAGGGTGAGCAGGAGATGTGGAAGTCACAACTTGAGTTTGCGGAGTAAAATGTGTGATTTTGGAAAGGTGACTTCATAAACAACTGTTTGCTCCTGAGTGGAGTACTCCTTTGGGTTTGGGTTTTTTTGCTTTGTTTTAGGTTTTTTGGTGTTTTGTTGGGTTTGCTGGTTCTTCTTCAACTCTCCTGGTGACAGTAATGAATTACACATGTAATTCAAGCCCACTTAGGGTTTTGTGCATTTTTAAATACAGCTATCCAATAAATAAGCATTTATGACACAGCCTTTTGTTGCTGTCTGAAGTCATGCAGAGTCTCTTGAATCTTGTATTTACGGGCTTGCTAAAGCTCCCATGCACAGCCAGGCTCACATAATTTACAGAATTAAACCATCTCCTTGTTTGAGAATACATCCCTATTATCTACTACACAGCAACTGCTGCTATTTTTCAGAGTTTTAAACTTGGAGGCTAGATTGTTTTTTAAGTTTCAAATCACTTAATACACGAGACAATGTTCGGCATTTTTAAACACACACACCAACTTTTGCCAAGTAGATCTGACATTCCTCAGTCTTTCCTATTTCAGCTTCTGTATTCCTGGCTGGTAGGTAGAATATTTATCTACTTCCCACAAAGCAATCTTAGCGTGCTGTGGCAACCGATTACAGAGGAATGCAGGCACTAGGCCAGTGTTGCTGGTTTGTACTGAAACACAAGCAAAAAAAAGGAGAGCTTTGCTTATAGAGCTGAGATCTGGTATCTCTCCTGGTTTCCCCACCGTTATGCACTTTTGCATGGCAGTGACAATGAGTAATGGCTCCCAATAGGCAAATTCTTCAACGCTTAAATATGGAAGGGCTGGAAGAGGTGAAGAGGGAGTGGACTGCAGCACCTTATCAGGTTAGAGCCATGATCACAGAACAGACGGACTGAGAAATAGGACAGAAGTCCACAACCACTAGGGCTTTCTTTCCTTAGCATTTCTTTCACAGCCCTGCAACACATCAGAATTATGTTTTAAAGCAAGGGCATCAAAATATGGACTACTTGAAAACACAGTACTGTGTTGCTGGCTTTGCTTAAGACTAGTAAATTGACCAAAAGCTAGTGATACAACAGATCAATGACAAAACAGCCTATTTCCCTGGAAAGAACTGATCGTCTTGAGAGCTTTAAAGGAGAAATTAATTTGAAATCAATTCTTCAAACAATGTTGTCAAGCTTATTTTACCTCACTAACTGAACAAAGTAGTTTAACAGCTTGATTTTGAAAGCTATTAGCTAAACCTTTATATAGATTTCTAATATTAAGCTTATGCTGTGATCAGTAACAAAGTTAATGACCCCTATTCCAGATTATCTACCCTAAATTACACTTGTATAAAAATACTCAGCTTCGTTTATTTTATCTTAATTGCTTTCCTAGTGCAAAATGTACCTTGTCATGACCAGGTAAGTGGTCTGCTTACCCACAAGAGCTCTCTGAATGTGCCATCAATATTTACACAGGCTGAATGCACTCAATCCTCACCTGATCTTTGGAATCAAAGTACAAATTCTGGCCTATGCCACGTGCACTTTCCTACTATTAATAAAACCTGGAATTCTACCTAAGCAAGTTTATTCCTTGCAAAAATGGGGTGAGGATTCAACTTCAAACGTAGCCAAAGCTTCACCAAAATTGATAAGCAAGGTATCAAACCTTCAACCAGGGTAAATTCATGCAGTAGTGTATAGTCCCCCTTTTGAAGCAATAGGAAAAAAAATACAACTCTTTCAAAATAAAGGCCATTTGCAAGACTAGACAGAATAAGTAGTAGAACAGTTTCTTTGGAGACCAAATACAATGACAAGCTGACTGCCTACCCTGAGCCAGCAAATGCAAAGCAGCCAAAGAGAAGCACAGCAGCAAGCTTGAAAGAGAAGTCTGAGATTCAAACTCTTAGCCAGAGCAGAGCTCTAGCAGGGAAGCAGTTCAAATCCTTGAGGAAAAAAAAAAAAATCAGAACGGGAATGCAACCTCATTTAATTCGTATTGCTTTCATGAAGAAAGGGCTCCCTTTCCATAAAGGTCAAAACCATTACATCAGATAATGTTCAAATGAAAAAAAATTATATCAGAATCAATAGATCTAACTGAATCAATGATTAGTGCAGGCTCTGAAGAGCAGAGGAGTTTTCAAGTAGAATAAGCAGAAGACCAGATGTGAAAACAAGTACTGGTTGAATAAAAGTTGGGTTGGAACAAAGCAAACAGTAACAAGTGTATGACAGCAATGCAGAGGGCAGAGGAAGAATTAGATAAGATAGTGGAGGGGAGTTATCTGTCATCTTTAAACCATGAATAAAGCTTGTTCCTAAGGAACTATATGAGAGCCAAGCAAAAAAACAAACAAGCAAACAAACAACAATAACAAAAAGATGTGTGATGTTTTTCTTTGTACAAATTCCTACTAGAACCATTAAAAAAAGAAAAAAAAAAGTGAGGTTTAGAACATCAATTACCGTGAAACATAAGACGGTATGGGTGGTTGTTTTTGTCCAGCTTTCAGATTTGTTTGGGTTTTTAAATGCCCTCTGAAGTTTTGGCATCTTTTGTGGGTTTCCCTTTATAAATATTAGTACAATTTCATGCTGAGCCTGAAATGTTTCCTTGACACCACTGCTTTTTAGTCCTAGTCAATCTCAAACAATGTTATCTTCAGAGCTGGGCAGGAGTTGGATGCATCTCATTCAACTATTTGGCATTCTCTTACTGATGAATTTGTCATCTTTTTCTCCAACGTTACTCAAATATATAGTGCACAGACAGCTGACTGCACATTACCTTCTGTGACAGACATGCACTACTACACTTAAATATAGATCTTAACTTCTTGGTTTCCAAATGGATAAAGGTTTGACCAGCTGAAGTATAAAATATTTTGCCAGCATTCATTTTTAATGATTTCAGACCAACTCCTCACCTCTATTACCATCCCCAGAAACAGAAGGAAATGAGAGCCTCAGAAGAACAAAGATAACTATCTGGCAGCATTACTGCAACAATTGTAAGAGATTGTACTAATTACCTTCTTCCACCCCAAGCTTCCAATCATATTCCAGTATTTAACAGTTCAGCAAACTACCTTCTTCCTACTTCCAAGAACTTTATGCTCAATGACCAATATTAAATTATTACAGAAAAAAACTGGCAATACAGTCAAAGATGTACAAAATTAAACTAGAATGCTGTAGTGTATGAAGTTTGTAAGAAAGAAATGTGCAAACATTCTTACTTAAGCAGATTGAATCAGAGCAATCATACTGTAATTTGCTTCGTAACAAAAACTATTAATTTAACTGTTTTAATTAATCAATCAAACATTTGGAAGGCAAAGAGAACAGGATATCATAGATTCAAAGAATGATTTGGGCTGGAAGGGACCTCAAAGATCATCTAGTTCCAGTCCCTCTGCCATGGCAGGGACAGCTCCCACCAGATCAGGTTGCTCAAGGCTCCATCCAGCCTGGTCTTTAACACCTCCAGGGATGGACCATCCACAACCTCCTTGGGCAACCTGTTCCAGTTCCTCACCACCCTCAGGCTAAAGAACTTCCCTATATCTAGTCTAAACCTACACTCTTCCAGCTTCCAAAACAGTTAAAGTAGAGTTATGTCCTTATGAGGCTGTAGCACCTTTACCTAAATATATGAGTCCAGCTACTACTAAACAAGTTTATTTAAGTTCTGTCTTTGCCAATCATACTGTTGTCAACTCTGAGAAAATCAGTAGCAAAACACAACTCTCATTACAAATGCAGTAAAGAAAGGTTTATAGGAGTTTTTGAGTAAAGGACTCACATGTCTTCCAGAATACTAGTGAAAACCAAAGCAAAGAAAAATGAAGTAGGAAAATATAAAAATTGATTTTGGTTTATTACAGCCAACTAAGACCTCATTTGAAGCATTACTTCATAGCAAAACAGGAGGGAAAAAATAAAACACAAAAGAAGAAAAAAAAAAAGAAACACCAATTCCAAAAAGCATGCCTCTTCTTCTGGGTAACAGTGTTTCCAAAATTCAAAACGCATGTTTCAGATGGCCGCCCTCCTCTGCTTTCCAGCCATGCAAACCTCTAAAACTCGGCCACAAACTAGGCTCTAAAACTCACTTTGGAAGCGCATTCTGGCCGTGCCAGGCCCCCTCAGTCCCACTAGGCGAGCAGCTCCCTGGGTGGAGGCCTGGCCCAGCCCTGCCCACGCTGCAGCAGCCCAACGCTGTTGAACCACACCGAGACGCTGCTGCGAACACCCAACACGGAGGTTCAAGCAACTCATTAACCACCCAGCCATAGGTCCCCACCCCGGCCAGAGAAGCAGGTTCACACAAACCGCTGAGCGATGGTGTTTCCAGAGCACCTGCCAACGCAGGAGGTTGATGGCTGAGAACAGACCCCAGGGGAGGCCTGTGGGCTGCCTGCCTGGAGAAAACGGAGTCACTGCCAGTAGCTGGCACTGAAAGCCATCAACTTCATTTTTGGGCTAGTCCCTTAGAGGATCTTTTCCTACCTTCCCTCCCTGCCCCATTGAAGGAAGCCATCACTTAAATTATTACACCTGCAATTGTGCCAATAGTAGTTAATGATAAAACTAGCTATCAATACAGAAAGGCGACGGCATGCCGATGTCCGAAGCAGTGCTATCTGTTTGAACGCAGCCTGGGGTGGCTGAAGTTGTGTTAAGGAGTTAGGGAAGAGTAAGAAACAACCGAAATCAAATGCTTCTTGCAGGCAAGCACAATGGAAATGCCTTGCACCCCACTTCAAGACCCGGTCCTAAAATGGTTAGGTACCAGGGAAAAAAAGAGGTATGGTTGGTCTAAATGAAAACAAAAATAAACAATAAAAGAAAAAAAATAAGGTCAACAACTTAGGAAGTAAAAATTAAAATTTTTACTTGAGAAATGCTGCCCTGCTGAAATGCTTCTACTAGCTAAGACAACTGCTGTGTTTCCCTTTAACAAAAAAAAAAATAGCCTGAGAGCAATAGCCAGGAGGAGTCATTAGGAAACAGGCTTACAAAGTATATCCATATATATGTACTTTGATTTGACTACAAAGTTAAGAATTTGAAACAGTATCCAAAAGTTGCTAAATAAACTCAAATCATAATTAAGTCAAGTAGTCGCTACATTTAATTTTACATTCAAATTAGTCATAGGTTAACATACAAGGTTTTGAATATTTAAGTATCTTTTCCCATGAAGTAGCTTACAGGACTTTGTTACCTCCAGTAAGAGATACTTAAGTTCCATTCTGAAAGTCATATCTAATTTTTTGTGTTTTCTGCTGCATTGTACACATTTCACTTATTATACACAGAGACATCACCATATTAACACAGATCTTATGACTATTTCCTTAGCCAGTACACGGTAAAATTTCCTTGGCAAAATTTGAAAGGCTAATTAGCATGCTAACTAGAATGTCAAAATTGTAGAAATCATTCAAAAGTTGATGTACAATCAACTGCTGGGACAAAAATCAAACAGACTTGCTGCAGGAAGCCCAAGTGCTACAGTTAGCCACAATCAAAACAAAACAACAAAAGACCGCACACAGAAAACCCAATAACACTGCCCCACAGGATTTGTCTACCTCAAAGTGTCTTGAAATATCTCTCTTCACTATTTTTAAGTTTGTCTTAACATGCTCAATTTGTTACACAACAAATATATCAGTATGTATATTATGTGTCTATATATATACACACACATATACTCAGCCACAAAATCTTCTTCATTCAGGTATTTATCATTTACATATAACCAATAATAAACAAAAAAAGGCATTTAGTACTACTAGTCAAATGATTTCTGATTTTATTTGAAACACGAGTCTAGCAGCAGCATGGTGTGCATCAAACAAAATCCTATAGGAGGCAGTCTGACTGATAGCTCTTGCCTTATTTAAGACTCCTCTCTCATATAAACAAAAATACTACATATTAGTATTATAGCTATTTCTCTAATATAGAAAAATTGTGTCAACTGCCTTACAGGTATCATTGTGTAGTGGTAAATTTCTGCACTGGTGGATTCACATATTTATAATTTCATTTTCAGCTCAAAAAAATTTGATTATTTTAACAAGATTAAAATTATTTTCATTAAGTTATCACAATTTTCTTAAAAAATATGGCTATACATGACCTAGATCACAAAATCATAGAAAAATCTAGGTTGGAAGGAATCTCTGGAGATCATCTGGTCAAACTGTTCTCGAAAGCAGGGCTTTAAAATAGATTTTTCAAGGTTGCATCAGGTCAAACTTTGATTATTTCCAGCAAGGAAGACTCAACCACTTTTCTAAGCAACCTGTTCCAGGGTTTAATAGTTCTCATGGTGAAAAAACCCACAAACAAACAAAACAACACAAACCCGCTCCAAATGAAAGAAAGAATAAACAGGTAGTTTAGTACGTTAACAATTTCATACTCAAATTTCAACATATTAACCTAATGTATCACACTGTCCAATAATACAGTTTAAATATGAAGACTGAAATCACTTTATAGCAGAAATTATCCAACACTGGACAACTGTCAGGTCTTAACACTAGCAATGCAGCAGGAACTGTCAGGCATTAGAAGTTAATGTCTACAGAATATTTATTTCAGGAAACTACAGTTTATAATATTTGTAACTGCTTGCATTATTTATTTATTTATTATTGAATCATTTGGTAATGTATCAGTGATCCCTTTTGGCGGCTACTTACGGTACCATTCACCGTCCTACTGAGTTACACAGGCATGCTAGGATGCCTCTGATTGTGCACGTAATACTACTTTCATCTCTCCAGATCCTCAGCTGCCACCTCTCCTAGCCTGAGCTTTTCTTCTCTTCTGCACCCAGTCTCGCATGTGCTTCTGTACTGCCAGTCCCCTCTCGTCCTGCCCAGCCATTAGAGGATGCAGAGTGAGGCAACATAGGCAGTGGTTGAAACCAAGTCAAGCACCTGCTTAACCCATTACCCTGTGGGCAAAACTATGCGCACACCTGAGGGCAGGCACTAACCTTTTTATACAGTTCATAGCTTAAGGCCTTCAAAACATCTGAATTGTGGGGGGTGTTTTAATATAAAATGTGTTGAAACTAACCAACAGAGCACATTACTGGAGTATGGATGGACATCCAGTATGCTCTTTAGACACCAACACATGCTCAGCAACTGAGTGTTCATTTGATCCACTGTTGTTCTGGGTCACCTGACAGCAAGTCAAAGTTAAAACTACTGAAGAAACAGAAAATTTCACTTATTTACTCATCACAACATCTGCCAAAAGGGATCTCAAAGGACGGAAAGGAAGGACGCTAATAAAGCGGGGCTTGTTACGCTGCCCGACCTTATCTGCTGGCAAGATACACAGGTGCCGATTGCCTTGAAGCTGCCATCTAATCAATCCAGTAAAACAGGCTTTTTTTATTACCCACGTTAAGAGTTTAACTTTGCCTTGTAACGTACAACAAATGGTTGTAAAGCCAGTTTTTCTCCCCACTGCCAGAAAGAAAAGCAAACGAGCTTCAATACATGATATGAGCCATCTCTAACCAAGAAATGCTGTTGCACAATTCTGGGTACACAGACCTGGCAGCTGAGGACCATCGATACACAGAGGACTGACCCAGTACTTCAACCATCTACATAATCAAGGTGACACCTATGGGAAGACTGTCTTCAAAGCTTCTGTAGCATTTGGCTTACAAATTATGTTTGTAGAGAAAGCTACAGGGACAGCACATTACCTCAGGCTTCAAAAAAATGTTACTTTAGTAGCACAGGGAATGAAACCAAGTTTGTCTACAAATGTTTGGGGGATAGAAGGCAGAACAAAAAACTTGAGACAAAAATAAAGCTATTTTTCCTTTGATATATGAGGTGGTAAAAAAGCTACAGTGTTGAGCACTTAGCAGACTAAGCAACATGCAGATTTATTTTCTTCATACAAGCTTAACACAGTTTGTATTTGTCTTTGGTTGCTTGCCTTGACACCCAAAAGAGAAATTTTAAACCAGTTCTCTTACACAGGAAAGATTTACTTCCTAATTCAAAAAAAAAAAGGACACCAAACACAGATGACCCTAGCACACAACATGACACTACTCGAAGTCAGTCAAATGCAGCACACACAAGTAACCGCATTTTTAACTGATAATAGTAACAAAATCTCTTGCTCTTGAGAGTACAGATCACAGAGCTAACTTCAGACCCCAGTACATCAGATTCTAGAGGCTCACTTCTTAAGACCACAGTTCAATTTTCTAATTAATCTAGATGCTAGTGAAAAAGTATGTTTTGCATCAAAACTTCTCTTAACAAAGGGTTAGAGTCCTCCTTCACAATCTAAGAAAAATGGGTAACACATTTTGAGTAAACTTCGTTTCCTACATAAAAAGATTATAACTCCTCTAGCATCATTTTGCTCCAAGCGAATGTTCTGGGTTGGTTTTTTTCCTCCCCTAAAAAACAACTTTATTTATACGATGTTTTCAGAATCAAGAATTCAACTCAAATAAGAGCAAGCTATTACCAGGTCTATTCCAAAAATACCCAGCTTCATATTCCACTGAATCATGCCCTTTGATTACCACAAAACAAGTCAGATGTATCTATTCAGAAACCAAGTACAGTTAGATAAGTGGCACTTACTGCAAAACCAAATGTAGCACTATCTCAGGATCTGAAGCCAATGCACCGAGCTCAATACAAATAATAAAGAGGGTTTACCAATTTACCAGAGACTCTGCAGTTGTGTTCTTCTGTTCATACTGATAAAGACAAACAACTAATTTTACATTAAAGAACAGAGTCAAGTGTAGCACTTACATAAAATTACAAGAATTTCACAATTAATAAAAGGAAAAAAAGAAAAAAAATCTCTCAATGAGAGATGCAGAAATATATTCCAGCAGCCAGACCCCAGTGAAAACCTGAGGCAAGGCTTCCAGCAGTTTTACCCTACCCTTGGTTAAACAAAACCACTAATCCTTGGAAAGAGGCAACAAACTTTCTAGAATGCTCAGAGAAACACTTAGATAAAAAAAAGTCTCTTGCCTTTACTTGAGGAGATAGAAATTAAGTGTGCAAATTCTCTTGTCATGTTAGGTAACATACTGATAAGGAATTAAATCTCTAAAAAGGGAGGAAAAGTATCCAAAGCATTGAATTTGTGCTTGAGCATTTACCAGACGTGAAGCTTGTGTCAAAGGGGTAATATCACGACACAAAGCTCTCCCTTACTGTTAAGCACATAGATAGTTTCACTACAACAAGATGTCAAAGGTCTTATACAAAATGCAACTGCATACTTGTAAATAGCCAGTCATCATGGTAGTGAATTATTGTATAGTAACAGAAAAGTACATAGTATTAATAAAAATGTCTCTTGCCATTACACTGGCAGGTGGGCGTTTGTTTCACACGTGGAATAAACATGATGTTGTAAGCCTATGCATTTAGCTACAACAAAAGTGTGATGCTCCCTCTTCACTCCAGGGAGATACTACCTTATATACACAGTGCGCTGGCTAGAAGCAGAATGCCAATAGTCAATTAAGTGCTTTTTATCAAATAGTAACAGCACACTCACATGTACCATCAGTTATCTGGTGCCTCTGGTCAAAAGCACCACTTATGAGGACAGAGGGAATCAAAAATTTAACTACTTATCTGAAAAATAATAAAATTAATAAAGTTATAACTGTTCAGAAAAGGCGTAAGACAAAAGCAACCACAGCCTTCTCCATTATTAAACACTGAATCATTTCCTAGTTACTAAGAAACACCGTGCTCCCCTTAATCTTGGAACCTTATCAGCTCCCAGGTGCCAAATCAGCTTCCCTCAGATAGATATCTTTTTCTCCAGGTGTGCATTTTCAGTATGAATAGGAAACATACATAACTAAAGCTGGAGATTAAACTTAAAATCCACTGAGTTTAATGAATGGAAAGCTACAATTAAGACAACTGCTTTACTACAAGAGTATTGCTAGGGAGCTCTGAAACCTGTTAGGGCTTTTTGGTCTCTTGCCATATCGGTAGTGTGCCCTGACTGGTGCGGTCCCACAGACTTTCCCTCAACTTATAAAACCTTCTGGCAACTACTTCAAAGAACAACTGTGTTGCTAAAGCCAAACAAATCTGAAAGCAAGAAGAATCAGTTGGTGAAGGTTTTGTGGTTTTTTTAATAAAATAAAAAAAACTTCCATCATGCCTGCAGACAAAAACCTCCACACTTGTATCCAGTCTTACTAAAGGTGAATGTTAATTTAACATACATGAACTACAGTACCACAAGTGTTTTCACATATGAAGAGTTGCTCAGTATTTACAAATCTGAATTTTCTCAGGGACACTTCAGATTGCTTACAGCTGGGACAAAGGCTGGACTCGATGATCTTGAAGGTCTCTTCCAACCAAAACTGTTCTATGATTCTATGATTACTTTTGGAGTAAAATGGAAAGTATTGATTCTCTCCCGCCTCTACAATTATTCCTCACAATTACAATCTTTTTAAAAAAAATTTATATCACTGGCTTTCAACATTGTAACAAACAGCCATCAACAATGCTGCATACCTCCACAAACAGCATAAGCTGTGTTGTTCTACTATTGCTTTTTTTATTAAATAGACTGTTTAAGTTTTTAACTAGGTATTCAAACACACTCATGAAAAAAATCTTAGCAACTTTTTCAGATGTAACACAAACCAAATTATATTTACCGAGACATGCTTTGAAGGAAATAATGTTTATGATCCCTAATACCATAAGTTACTTCTGTAAAAAAGATTCCCATAAGACATGATCTTTTTTCAAACTAATCCTCAATAGAGAAACATACAAGATGATTTTGAGATTGGCTTATGGTCTCACAAACTAAAGTTTACCAGTGAGTTTCTATCACCAGCGAGTTTCCAATTACGACACTATTTTTACCAGGCATCTGAGAAAGCCATAGTTGGAGGTGGCAACAGGCAAAACAGAGACCAAATCTGCCACCGGGCTTACCACATCATTCAAGTTAAAAGAAGGATGGTTCTAACAAAATTGCATAAATATGAATTTGTTAATGAATTGAGAATTTAAAATGGAGTTAGGCATACGCAAGGGTAGAAATCTTAAACAACAGCAGTCTAGAGAGTGCCATGTGAAAGAGTGAACTATCAGAGTTCAAGACCTTTATCTACTTAAAGCCTTCCGCTAATTAACAAAATCCATTGACATACTGGAGCCACAAATAAGCAGACAGGAACACGATAAAAAGGTTTAACTATACCCTAACTATGGAGCTAATCCACATTGTACACCAGGATGTTAGCTGAATTTTTTAAAATTAGTTTCCAGAGTGCTTTAATAAATCTTTACTTATATACATCTGTGTGGCTAGAAATATGTGGGAAAAACTACCAACTGTCCCATCCTCTAACCACCACTGAAAGCCAAACAGGACAACCTCTGCTCCCTAGGTTGCTCAAAGACACCTTTCTTTCCTATAGTAAAGATGGACTAACACATTCTGAAATAACAACATGAAGATAAGGCAAGCCGTCTTTGACTTGACCAAAGTGCAACCTCCTTTATCTACAGACTAGAGATTTTCAATGTGTTATTTAGAATTTTAGCAACACATTCAAGAAGTTACCCTCTTCTAGACAAACTACTAGCATTGAAGCAACCACAGCAATGAAAAGAAACCATGCATGTGCTTAACTAAGGTACATGTCCAAGTCTGCCTACAACCAAAAGCTCTGCCTCTGCCTGTACCACTGTAATTCAAGAAGTGCAGTCTTTTCCCATATATGTAAGAATATGGGGGGCAGGGAAGAGAAAATTGCAAAAAAAAAAAAAAATTACATCATGAAATCCATTTTATATTGATATAGAAACAGAAGCCAACTGGACACACATCCAATACCCACGATAAAAATATTACAGAATCACACAGAATCACCGAATGCAAGGGGTTAGAAGGGACCTCAAAAAATCATCTAGTCCAATTCCCCCACCCAAGCAGGATCAACTAGAATAGGTCACACAGGAACACATACAGGTGGGTTTTGAATGTCCCCAGAGAAGGAGATTCCAGTGAAAGAGTGGAGATAAGACCTCTGCATACTCGAGGCCAATCCCTGGGAGATGCCCCATGTTGAACAACAGGATCCATATTCACACAACTGTAGGCAAAACAACACTAGAACAACACTACAGCACAGAAGCCCACACGTATACAAGTCACAGCTCAGGCTCCCGGCTTTGATTCATAAAATGCGTCATTCCACAGAGCGTAACTATATCACATAACTTGCTAGGGAAATAGCCATGGTTACTCATCACAGTTTGGTGTTATGAACAGCCTGTTTTCCATAACACTGCACGCACCAGATTAAAATCTCTCTGGGGGTGGAGGGAGAGGACAGAGGGAAATCAATGAACAAGATGTCAAATTGTAACTATTTTGGTACTTTAAAGTGAAAACAAAACAAGGTTTGACTCAGTAATGAAATACTTTATTGTTGATTTCAGTTGCTTACAACTGCTCTTTTTAGAAAGCTATTTTTTAAAGTCTTGTTTAGGTTAAAAAAACCACAGATTAATAGTGTAACTAATAAATGACTTAAAAAGGAGCTTTTTCTTCTTACTACACAAAAAATAGTTAGCTTTACTTTGTGCATATTTTATTTGATATTTCTAACATAGTGTTGAGGCATCTAGCCTTAGTTAGTACTACTGGCATCTGTCAGAACCACTAAAATTAAAGCTGCTACCGAACCATTGGAACTGCATTTGCCAGCTACAAAGGTTGAAGCTTTTCATGATTTCACACCAATTTTGCCATTTCTTCTCTTTCAGAAAAGTGAAGCACATTTTAGTATTGCCCACTTTACCATTTCAGAAATGAAATCTTACTGCTTTTTTGAAAGATCATGTGAACTTAAAGGAAGAGTACATAGTTTTGTATTAGATTACAGTAGAAGAGCAAAGTAGAGTTAGAATCACTTTCCGTATACCCAGTTTTCTTCTTCTTGTGAAGAACTTAAAAATACATTGATCTTGTTCTCACCTCAAATGATGAAAAATTTCTTGAATCCCTAGTAAAACCTCACCACCCACTACGGTAACACACATGTACAGGTTTGAACTAAGGACTGGCTTTTGCTCCCCTCTTTTATTAACTTCTCTGATCAACTTCATTAAATCTTAGAGGGAAAGTTCTAAAAAGGAAAACGCGTGATCCTTATGACTGGTAAGTTACTACCTAAACACTGCAAAGTATTGATTAAGAATAATTTTCTAACCAACTTCAGAGCACACAGGCCACTAGGTAGAATTACGAAAATGAAAGTTGGTTGTTGATAAAGATGACAGAAAGTAGGTGACCGTGACAAGGGATACTCTACTACCTCTCAAAACATACTGAATTGGTCAATAAAAGCAAGCATGCAACACCATACTTTGGCTGTATTTCTACTCTGTGATGCAAGGAAAAGTATCTGTTTCACTTTTAGCAAATCAGGACCCTTCAAAATGCCCCAAATTCCTTCTGCTAGAAAAGGGATTATGATCACTTAGCTTGAAGAGCTCCTCTCAATTCCAGATCTGAAAAGCAGTTTCCTCAGCAGGGCTTTTAGTTACACTTCAAAGCCTGGGATTCTCTCTCTCTTTCTCTCTCTCCGTCCCCCTCCCCTCCACAACACACTTTGCTGTAAGTGCTTGTGCAAAATCTAAACTTGTCAAGAGAGGGATCTGATGAAATTACAGCCAACATGGCAGAAAAACATACACCTGTACGATGTGCAAGCTTCATTGTTTCTCGTGATTTCCATTTTGCCTGTAAAATTGCATTACTTGCCTACTGTTTCTTAATCTTCAGTATGAAGAGAAATGTACGGAAGTCTAACAGAGGGAACCTAGTCACAGAAATCGATCAGATTAGCCCAATCCTAACGATCTTCATTTCAAACAGAGGCAATTAGGATAACATGCTGGCTTCAGACTAGAGGAGCCTACAGCCTGCAGAGATCCACCGCATCCTTTAAGTGGTGATAGGCTCTCATGTTGATTTAACAGTGAGGATTCTTGGACAGAAGAACTCCATGTATTAAAAGGAGAGGTGTTGTTATTAGATGAAGACTCATGCTGAGATGAGATAGCAAGGCCATGTGAGAATAGAGGGCCCTCAAACAGTGGAAGTGTGCCAGCCAAAGCTGGAGGAACTCTCAGAACAGCGAAAAGGCAGAGAGATATCTGCTTGTATCTCTTCCAACTTTTTTTTCTGCAAACTGATTTAAAAATACCTCACATCTTATTGAGGAGTGCCAGATGAAGAATCTGTGTTCCAAACGTATGCCCAGAGCCCAGATTTTGCCTGGACTTCTCCAATTTGCAAGCCAAGAGCACGTAAGACTCACCAGATAAGTGTCAGTACAGCAATGCAACAGGCACTGCAAGGTTTTGAAGCTTCTCTTGAATCTTCCTGGTCCAGTAGATTGGAATCCTTTGTTGCTGTTACTTATATGCAATGCTTAGAAACCTAAAACATAAAATCTAGCAGACAGCCATGACCAGACTTCAGTATCATGGTGATTCCCGCACAGCTCAAGCAATTGAATTACATAGGGAAGCATCAGCATTTTCCTTAGGGAGACAGCTCTTCAAGATTTTGAATGTAGTTTGCCAACAGGAAGAAAAACTAAGACACAAAAAGCTTTATAAAACAAGCTATTGGAGAATGTTTTCTATATTATTTGATTTCCTAGCATTTCATGGAGTATTTTCTGTGCAGGGATATCAAAAGAAGAAAGAAAATGAATACAAAGTCCTATACAGGACACGTGACTAAGTTTCACATTACAATGCTAATAATAGACATAAGAACTCAGTAAGATTCAGTTACTGCTGATATAAAGGCAATGGTGTCTTAGGGTATGGGGAGATTAGAATAAATTATCTCAAGGTAAGTCAGGATGAAACTTGCAGCACATCTGTTACCCTACTCCAACTGCCTCTGTGCCTGCTCCTTCCCTTCACTAAACACCCTGCCAGAAGAATAGCTTACCTCCCATTAATTTACACTTGTCATGAGGTAAGACTATACACATCTTCTAATTTTTAGGTCTTGATAACAGCAAAATACCATAACTCACAAAAAGCATCCAATTCCAAAACAAAACTGCAGGCAGTGTTTCTGGCTGATACTGACACTTTCACATAGCCTAGACTAAGTTGCCTAAACTCTGCCTTTCCTGCAGACTTAAGAAACAACCCTAGTTCAGAATTACCTGTTGCCTGATTTGAGTAACTTCCGACTCAAGTGAGAGCTACCCCTTGTTCTAGCCCAAGCTATTCAATGCTCCCATCAGGGGCCACAATGTCCAAGCTATGGGTTCTCATCACAGGCCAGACACCTGCAATGTGGATGTGCTAGTGCTCATCAACCTTGTGCCAAACTTGTGCTCTCTTGTTGACTAACCTCATGTACTTAACACCACAGAACAAAATATACATTGCACTGCTACATACAGGCAGACAGAAGGCTAAGAGAAACCAGTACTACAAACTAACATCTACTAATATGAGGTGGACTGAAAATAAATATGGTTTGCTTGGTATACTCAAAGCTGTAGTTTTAGGAAAACAATTAAAAAATGTTGTGTTCTCACTTATCCACTTCAGTACAAACTTTTCAGTTGATGACCACACACTGTCACCTCTGATGTTCCCACCTTCATGGTTATAAACCTTGTAGAATTGTTTCTCATTCAAAAAAAACATGCCACAAGGTTCCTATAAAGCTCACAATGCACAGTTACCATATCTAAAATACTATAGCTAGTAACAATGGTCCTCATCACCATTAAGCTTTAGCTTACTTTCTACTGCTCGATTTGTAGCGACAAACACTATTTGTGAACACAGAAATTGAGAAAATAGAACTGATCACCGTACCAGTATTTAGTCCACACTCAAGAACACTGATGACTTCTCTACACAAAACTTTTGAGTGTTGTGCCTATATAAGGTTACTCTTTCAGTGCCTATGTAAAGCTGTCATTTACCCATCAGTATAAAGAACAGGTCCCAGCTTAGAAATGTATGGACAACTGTCTCTACTATAATGATGACTATTAAGAAAAACTCATCCAAGATCTTTTGAAATTATTTGCTATTTTAGACCACTCGTGTGGATAAAACCAGGATTTATCACACGACCTGTCATGAACATATGCAAGAAGGTGATGTTACTACCATGCTAGATTTTTCATTATCATTTTCTGCATTAAGCATATTACAACAATAACACATATTGATAAATTAAGATGTAACTAATGAAGTTTTCTGGATACGCTACTAAATTACAAAGTTTACTTCACTATAGTCTTACTACAATGTGAGTTCGTACTAAAAGCATTTTGGAGATATAGGTATAAAAAGTCAAGCACTGTACAGTACAACACGTCACTGTAATATTAGCCAAAATTTCTGTCCTACAATCATGAATTGGCTCTCCCAGTCTTATAATGTTCAAAAAAAAAAAAAAAGGTGAAAACACTTATTAAATCACAAAGAGATGACAAGTGCTGAGAGTTTTTCCAGGAATCTACTGCCAGCAGTATTAGAGCGTTTAATGGAACAAGCTCAATCTTATCAACACAAGTGCATTCTTCAAATGAGCTATTCTGTTAAGTGTACTTAGAAATATGTGAAATATTGTGTGTTTTCTTATGAACTAAAGAACAAAGATGCATTAGACATTTGCCACCAACCAACCCATCAAGACATTTTTACCACAAGACAATGCCAGAGAATGTCAGCATCATATAAATTTAGCATTTGTATTTCATTAGCAAGTTTTTCCAGATATGGTAAATAAGCAGACCTCTCCTCTCTATACAGTTCCTCTTTGTTAACGGTTTCCTTCACAATCAAAACCTCCCAGGTAATAGGGACAATTTGCTTCTCCTACAGATTAGTTTTGGGTCAATCACACAAAAAAAAAAGTGCAACTCCTTTCCAAAGTTAAGTAAGTATACTACGCATCTCAATTCAGCTTTCATAAATACTTTTTCTCTGCAATACTGTGCAAAATCAGTACTTCAGTTATACATATATATATATCTCTACCAAAAAAGACAGCTTTGAATGATCAAAGTAGCAGTACCAGTATTTGCTATTATCAAAGCACCAACTTCTTCCGATTTCTGTTACATGGGTATTAAAGCAGCAGCAATTTGTATGACAAGCTGTACAGCCATGAGGGAACCAACCATCCCAGCAAGGAAAGCCAAAAAAACACCCTGTATCCTCAAAAGAGAGGGAAACAACGAGCAACAGAAGGAGAGGCTGGCTAATTACTTCAAATAATCGCAGCAAAGAGAGGAAATGAAAATTGCTGCAAGACGAATGGGACGTTTATATCAAAAGAAGTATCAGCTCTTACTGCCGTTGCATCTGTTTCACACCGCCAATACGGTAACTCGTTTTCACACTTCACATGTAAGTGTATACATGGTAGATGTATCACAGGTATGGGTGTGCTATGGGTTGAAGATTCTTAGCTCTTCACACTGTAACTCGTCACCCAAAACGCTCAAAGTAACCCCTGCGGAGGCCCGGCAGCCTCTGAGCTGCGGTAGCTCCTGACACCGTGCCACCGACTCGTTATCTCCGGGGTTTGGGGCCGGAACCCCCGGCAGAGCCGTGGTGCCGAGCAGCCGCCGGCCGTCTGTCTGTCTGTCTGTCCGGCCGTGCGGGCAGGGCCGCTCCGCGCCCGCAGCGCTTCTCTCCTAAACTGGCCTCTAAGTTCCTTCGGACGGGCTCCGAGAAAACTCCGAGGCGGGGTGACTTGCGGGAAGAAAAGGTCGGATGAGGGAAGGATCCAAACCAGCTCCCGGGTAAGAGTCAGTAAGGGCGAGCGCAGGAGCGAGGGTGACGGGACCGCA
>NW_009735641.1:181780-182021 GCF_000703405.1 Apaloderma vittatum | reverse complement strand
CATCTTCTTTGACTACGGTGCCAACGCCGCCATCGTCTCCAGCACGCTGTCCCTCAACATGGCCATCTTTGCCTCGGTGTGCCTGGCCTCCCGCCTGCCTCGCTCCCTCCACGCCTTTGTCATGGTCACCTTCGCCATGCAGATCTTCGCCCTCTGGCCCATGCTGCAGAAGAAGCTGAAAGCCCAGACACCGCGATGCTACATGGGGGTGACCGTGCTCTTCGCGCTGGCAGCGCCGGTG
>NW_009735641.1:128729-181684 GCF_000703405.1 Apaloderma vittatum | reverse complement strand
CATCCACGGACCCTGGGATGAGGCTGAAATCAAGGAGGACCTCTCCAGGTTCCTCCTGTAGGCCTGGCCCAAGGGGAGAAGGTACCTTCTGCTGTGAGCAGCGCAGAGGTCCTTGCTGGGGGGAGAACGCCAGCCCAATAAAGCCTCTTGCACAGCAATGAGGACCACATTTGCGTTACCTTCAGCATCTGTTTGCAGACCCAGTTACTTGGTTTTGGTGAAAGAAGGAGCTGAACGTGGCAGCGGTCGGCCCGTGCAGCAGCTCGGGGTGCAGGCGAGTGGGGCACTGCGTGTTCTGGCCACGCAGATCCATACCTGCATTTGGGGGAGGTGGGGGCAGGTGCATCTCCTGTGCAGAAACGCCACATGGAAACACACATCTGGCTCAGATGTGCCCCACGACATGCCCCCGGAGGTCCTCAGCCCCAGTGACCTCGACGTGTGCGGTGAGGACTGACAGCACTTCCAGGGGGGCTGGCTGAGGGCTGCTGTGGGCATGGTGGAGGTGCAGGGCGGTGGGTGCTGCTGGACCTGCAGGACCAAGCACGAGGGCACCTGGGACGGGGGCCATCCACAGCCCTGCTCGCCTGCACCCTGCTGGTCTGCACCCTGCTGGTCGCTGCTGTCAGAATAGCCTCATGACACTGCCAGGCACCACATTTACCCTAAATCCTTTAGGAGAGGGAGGTTGAGGAGGCAAGATGCCTTCCTCCCTCATCAAACCCCCTCGTAGAGGCACATGTGGCCTCACCACAGGGCCAGACCCTGAGCTGGAGGGACGGAGCTCAGCACGCACCCCTGTGGCTGCACCTACCAGCTGGGGAGATGCCAAGCTGCTGGGACAGTGGTGGGGCCATCAACATCCTGTCCGGCATCTCTCTGTCCGGCGTCCCTCTGTCCATCACCACACATACTGCAACAGAGGGCGCTCCTGGCAAACAAGTCCTGTTGGAGACCAGCCCAGCCCAGGCCGAGTCAGCCCCGGTGCTGGGAGGGTTTCACTGGCGCTCTCCCTTTTTCCCTGATCTCTTCTGGGACGGTCCCTCGTCCCTCTGGCAGCCCAGTCCTGCTCCAGGCACCCTGGGGACCAAAGCGCGCCAGAGCCATCATCACCACCTCGCAGCCAGCCCCACCTCACGGGATGCATTTGGCATTACCCAGGCTTTAGGAAACTTTTCTGGTTTGGAAACCTGCAGAAGTGCAACTTTCTGTTTGATTTACCCCATCCTTTTGAGCGCCAGCATCTTGCTCGTCGATTTTTTTCGGAAATGAACAACCCCCGGCGGAGTCCCCAACACCTCCAGTGCTTTGTTACAGCTCTTGCCAAGTGTTAAGTATTGCTGTTGTTGTCATGGTGATGACTACATCTCATTTTGGTTTTAATTAAAACCTGAGGAAGTTTAGAGCCTGGGCTCTAGTCCTGCAGGGAGCACAGAGTAGCCAGATGCTCACAGTCCAGATGACTTTTTATTTCTTTGGAAAGAAGACTGTTTTTTCACAGGGAGGTTTCCCAGAAAGCTGCTCAGCGACTGGGATGTCCCATCTCGCACTGGGCTAATGCCACTGTAACACTGCCATCCAAAGCCGATTCAGAGGCCATCAGCAGGGCAAGGCTTGAGGGTAAATCAAATCAAATCTAGCCTACCTGGCACCTGTTGTTAATGTATATTACGGTAAAGGCTACAAGAAAGCAGAGTTTCTGCTGCACCCATTCCCCCAAGGAGGAATATTTCCCCAGAAATACTCTTCCCAAATTCAGACTCTCAAAACCAGCTCTGGATTAAGAAAAGTGCAAACACCAACTACCCAGATGTTCCGGCTGGAGACGGGCACAGACTCACACTGTCGCCTCAGCCACAGCTGGAACCCAGTGGATCACCTGCGCAGATCCCTGGGCACCAAATGAAGCAGCAGATCCCGTCCACCCAGCTCCAGGGGGGACACAGGATGCATCCTATCCAACCCACTGAAGGTACTTTCATCCCTGACCATAGCGCCAGGCTTTCCTGCTCCGCACAGCTCCTCTTCATCTCAGTCCTTGCCTAGAGATCCCCCAGGGAAAGGCTTAGCCCTCCCTGAGCTTGCCCACACACAGAGATATCCTGCTCTCCCTACCTGGCAAGGTGAAAATATAAAGCCCAGTCCATGGCCTGGATGTGCAAAGGGACTCCGAAGGAGAGAAAAAATGCAAGAGCCAGGAAGAGGAGAGAAGGAGAGAAGAGAGCCAGGCAGCATTTCCCTAGGATTCCTCTGACCTTCTCCTGAGGACACATGCTCTGCAATGCTGCTGAAGTTATTTAAGATGCCAAATAAATGGCCATTATGAGTAGGTCTTCATGCCTGAGGTTAGAATATCCTCTACAGAACAAAGCTTTGCATAATTCTACACCCAGCCCAGCAGTAAAGCTGGATGCCCTTAAAGCATTCGCTTACCTGAGCGCACCTGTCTGTGGCTTCTCTGGTGAAGCACACGCTGAGACCAAAGAGACAGGTCCTTCTCTGTATGCAACCAAATCATCACCAACCAACTCTAAAGAGTTAAATGTTACTTTGCACTACAAGGAAGTGCAGTTTCTTTCTGGTAAGTTTTCAAGTCCACTGAGATCGAGTACTTCAGTGGGACACTTTCTTTTGGTTTGAAGCTGACCAAATGTGAGTAACTGTAAAGTGGCTGGGGATAAGCCTTGCTCCTGGGGGAGCTGCTGACATGTGCTGTCTGGAATCTCCATCTAGAGCCTTTGCTGCAGGGAAAGACAAGCCTCAGCCACCCACGGCGTGCTGTCAGGGCCCCGCATCCCTCCAGACTGGATCTGGGTAGTGAAGCTTTAGTCTTTGAAGGTAAGACCTTTCTATCGCTTCAATTCCCACAGTAATCACTAAGCTTTTCTCAGCTTTGTGATGTGAGAGGCAACAGTAACAACATGAATGATCAGGAAACCAAAATAGGATTTTGGTCCTAACTCAACCCAAAAGCAGCACAGGACTCGTAATGCCACCAGCTGGTGCAGCATCCTTAGCCTTCTCCACCTAGCCACAGAATGCATACCATTGCAGGGTCAAAATAGCACATACAAGGTCAAACAGCTTCTTCAAAAAGTCGTCCCATGAGCTGACACTAAAGAACGTGCCAAGATTCCCCAGCACACAATACCTTTGTCTTTCTGCTTAGGAGATTTAGGACTAGCTACCAGAAACCCATGAAGTTAGAGTTCTATTTCCAGCAATATTTTTTTATCAAATCCTTCAGAAGAAGATTTCTCTGAAAGGTTTAACATCATAAAAATACCCCAGAAAGAAGTTTGTGCCCTACAGCCTAATGCATGGAGACCGGCTGGCAGCTAGGAGGACAGCAGTACCTCCTCGTTGGGGTGCTGTAGGTAAAGCCATACAGCTAAAATAACAGTCACCTTTTATCGGTTGTTGGTTCATCTGTCGGTACTGTGCTGTATCCCAGAGGCAAAGCAGAGAGGTTCCCCCAGTGCAGATTTGAGCAACCTGGAAAAAAAATAGCTTATGAAATTCAGCCTGTTCCTGTTCCATCTTATCTGAGAGGTGAACTATGGCCTCCTTCAGCAGCATGGACTCAAGAGCTTGTTGGGCACAAATGCCATCACTTCTGCAAGTAGTCCCGAAAACACACAATTCCTGAACTCTGCTGAGGTTTTTTTTGCCTCCAGTACCTTACAGTAACAAGTTCCACAGATGAAAGATACAGCCACTCTGAGCTCCCCTCGTCATCCCTTGCTCTTGGGACAGTTGTGTTCATGCGACTGTTAGAACTTCCATTTCTGCTTTTTCTCAGAGTGCCAGGAAGCACCTTGCCCATCACTGTACTCTTCCCAGCTCCAGCAATTCCTAGTTTAGCACATGCAGTTCAAAGGTCTAGAAAAAGCAATTATCTCCCTCCTCTAATAATTACTGTAGGTGAGGGGTTTATTTTTTCCTTTCTGCTAATACCTTTGCTGTTTCTTCTGTTGTACTCTACCAAAAGACAAAGTCTAAATGAGAAGAAAGAAAAAAAAATTGTGTAAATCTACAGTTCCCTGAGCCTGCACCCCCTTAAAATTTGAGCAAACTCAGTGTCTTGTGCTTAGCAGCACACACAGATGTTTCAGCAGCTCCCTGGATATATGGGAGATCAGCAGGGACCTCAATCAGTTGGAACAAAAGGAATTACCCAAATTCAGCAAAGCTGTGTCAGACCTGGCTTGAAACTGGGCACAGCCTGTGTGTTGTCAGGCCCCTTCTACACACTCCTAACCTCCTCTATTCTTTTGCCCCCATGCCCTGAGCAGCTCCTTCTCACTGTGAACTTCCTACTATAAAGAAATGTCTTGTTTGTGCTCCTGAAACAGCAGGCTGGAGTCCTGATGCTGCACTGTGCCTCCAGTACTTACCTGTGCAGTGCCTTCTGATTGATCTGCCTGGTTTGTGAGATATCCCTTCTTTGTTTTCATAGAAGAAAAAAAGTCAATAAAATGCATCAGTATTCCCTTTTTTAAAACTTACTCTCTGTATACTTCTCTGGCACCCAAACCAAGATCATCTTCTAAATGTTAAATCCTAGATTTTATCTTTCCCACAGGGCCAAACCTATTTGGAATGCCAGAGGAAGCTACTTACACCTATTTGAGTTCAGATGCTCCAGTGAGGTCGGTGCATAAGCAATTCAGAGGTTTATCTTGAAAAAAAATGGTCAGAGCAGCTGCGATTTATTTATAATTATGCAGATTTATCAGTCTAGAGACTGCTGCAATCTTCTTTGACTTTCCACTTTGCCAGGTGCTGCCACCGGTGTATTAGACATGTTTTAGGACTCTTTTGTTGTTAAAGAAGCTGGCTCTTGTTCCTGTTAATGCTAAGCCAAAGCCATTTATATGGAACAATCCCGGTGGTTAATGAATTCAGAATCAGTGGCGGAATCCCAGAAGAACGTCCCTCCCTGCATCACCTTGGAGGGCAGAAATCTTCACAGAGCCCAGGCAATTTCTCCCATGGGGTTGTGAATGGCTTCATGTGAGAAGGAATGGGTAGACTCTTCAAAAGAAAACCAGGACACGTTTGTTTTGTAGTCAGAATTTTTATTTTCTTTATATTCAGGCTTATCATTGTCATCTGAAAATAAAATCTTTCATTTACAAATAGGCTAGTGCAAATTAAAGATAATTTGGGACAAAAAAAATCCAAAAAAGACATTGCATGTAACAAAAAAGAAATATGTGTGTTAGGACGATCTTCCTGGAATGGCTGGTGGAGGTCGCCTAGGAAAAAGACAAAAAATAACCCAAAATTCACAGAAAAGGGAGGGAGAAAAGATTTAAAAGAAAAAGTCAAGACACAATAAAATCACTCGTAAACAAAATTGTCTTAATAAAATGGGTTAAGAGAAAAAGGCACAGAACATGCACATTAAGGAAAAAGAGCTGGCTATCAGCACGGCCTCAGCTTTCGTCCTCACCACTTCCCATCTGACTTGCTGGCGCCAGAGAACAAGGACATGGCAAGTAGGGACATCGCTGGTCACAGTCCTTCTAATTTTCTTGCAGCAAATAGTATCCTCTGGAAGAATTTTTCCCCAGCCAACCTTAAAATTTGCACCACTGTCTGCTTCAAACACTGTTCTTGGAGTAGCCTTTTTTCAGTGAGCTTCTGATGAAATTGGAAACGATCAAACAAGACGGCCTTGGGCTAGATTGGGGTATCTGGAGGGGACATTGCTGGGAAAGGTTAAAAACATGGGTGACAGCAGTGCAACGCGTGTACTGCCAACCCGAGCAGGAGAGACCTGTGGCAGCTGACGGCCCGGTGCCCCGCTTAGGGTTTTTTTTACCCAGCACAGAGCACCGACGTGTTGCTGACCAACATGCCGGGAAACAAACTCATACAGGGGCACGTAACGTACTCCAGCCAGATGGGACACATGTGACACTGCTGTTTGCTGAGGAGGAGGGCACAGACAGCCTCAGGTGTAGCCAATAAAGACTTAAAAAAATAATCTCTAAACGTTACAGCGAGCAAATCAATACAATGGGCACGCTGCTGCTTTGCTCATCCCACTTTTTGCTCTCCCCTTTCCCAAAACCTGTCTAAGGACCAGCATAGTGACTTGTGCGCTGAGAAACATCCTCTACCGTAGGAAGCTGTTGTGCTTTTTGTGCCATATGGACCATCTCCTCCAAGCACCCATTCCACTTACTTGGCTCATACTGATCTAGAGGACTCAGTCTGGCCTTCTGCTCAGCTCTGAATCTCCCCAAAAACATGCTTTCCCCAGCAACAAAATGAATACTAGTTACTACTTGAAAAACGTTCATCCATTTCCCAGCAAAACATCTGTGCAGCACTCGAAGCCCCTTGCAGGGCAGCAGGCTGAATGCTTCCCATGAGTGACATCTCCCTCATCTCCACTTTTAATGACGTCTCCAGGGACCTCAAAGCAACAAACATCTCTGATAAATCCTCACTGCAGTCCAAACAGAGGTGGAGTGCAGCATGCTGAGATGATGGTGCGAGAGACAGAAGACCACTCACGCGCATCCAGAAAGTAATGATAAAGGCCCATCAAGAGCTACAGTTTATTTCAGGTTCAGAAATGCAGCATAACATTTTTACAGCAGGTGTATGTGATGCTCAGGAATGACCATGATTTCGGGGAATCGATTTGCTGCACTCAAAGGTCAACACCGGGAACCGTTTACAGATGACGAAACCAAAGGCAGATGTTTGGGCTCACATGAAGTAGGGTATTAACATACAGAGTAAAATTCAGAAAGAAATAAAGCGTTTGCTTCTTACAAAAAGAAGTCATCGTTTACACCGTCCTGGAAAAGTAAAGAGACAGGCAGTAAAGCAAATGGCCGGCAAGGCAGGACAAATCATATATCAAGCAAGAGCGGAGGACTGTCTGGACGGGAGGAGCCATCGGTATCAGCTCGCCTGCAGACAAAGCAAGAGGAAAGACAGGCAGAGTAACATTCATTTACACAAGGAAGCTGTTTTGCTAGAGCCTGGGGAAGAGGTTCAATGTCACAGCAGGAGGAACTGTGCCGTAAGCACACCAAGAGCTTGGATGTCTCCCTGGTGTCACAGGTGCAAAATAGGTCTGCTTTCAGTTCAGGAGGTTTAGACTATTTTAAGACAGAAAGACAGAACTAGCCAGTAATCTCAATATGCTGTATACACATTGTTTAGTGTAGCTGTCTGCGACAGAGAGTATAATATTTTCTGTTTTGCTTTAACATGAGATGCCATAACCTATAATGTATCTCCTTTAGTACAATAAATAATCTACTTTTATGAGGCTTACTCAGAAAGTGCAACAAGATCAGCAATAAAATAAACACATTAACTATGTACACAAGCCTTTTCAATGAACATACAATCTTTTTAATCCTAACACAAGATCCCTTGGGATTAAAGGCCGAGAGCTATTTATGGCATGTGCAAGCTCTTCAGCTGTTGGTTAGCCATGATGAGGTGCGGTGGAACATGTTCTCTAGGCAGAGACCCAGGCTTAGCCTAAATGCAACACTAGATGAACACGCTTCTGAAACTTAGCTATGTACATCACCCAGCTAATTATGTACCTCACATAAGATCAGAAACCCTGCTGCTGCTTAACAGGAGTCTCCACTATTTCCTGGCAATCTTCTGAGCTTTGCCAGAGGGAATCAAAGAAAGGGAGAGCAACCCGTGTTTCTCAGATGTGGGAGTTCAGGCTGCGTAAGGGTGTCTGCAGAGGGGGCAGTGGCCGGTCTGAGGTAGCCAGACCCTCTAGTAGATCCATGGAGCGCTCATCCTGCTGTTCTTCAGGCACGGAGCGAGTTGCTGCCGAGGCTGCTCCTCAGAGAACAAGGGATGGGAGGGACATGACTCACTGGCATCAGGAGCGAGCGGGACAAACCAAGCTGTTCCAGGCACTGTACAGCAGGAGGAGATGGCTTGGGAGGAGAGTAGTTACTCATTTGGATGTGGCAATTAGCGTTTTTCCTAGAAACAACAACTCTGTGCAGCTTATTCTGAAAAGCGTTTAAGCAAGAAGTTGGAGGTGCAATCATCAAACTCTGGATCTGTGCTCAAGGTTAATTATTAACCTACACACCTAAAAGTGTTGCATTTAGGGCACAGGCCAAACTTAGAAGTGATCTGAATGAGGATGCAGAGGAAGGGAGGGCTGTGCAGCCATGTCCCACGGCCTTAACATCGAGCACAGAAGCAGATGGTGCTGTCAGTGGCGCCACAGGCGCCTCACTGCCTCCTCCTCCTCCTTCTTCTTTTCAGGTAAATCCACCCCTGAGAGCTTCATTTACAATTCAGGATTACTGCTGAGAAATGCAAGAGCAGAGTTAAGGACAGTGCTGAATTGTGCTACCAACTTCCTTATGCTTGACAGAAACAGTCATTGAAGTAGATTAAGGAGTCTCAAGTACAGAGGATTTAGAAACATGTTAGAAACATGATCTATGTCATAATTGAGGCTTCTAACTTACTGGCACTACCAGCCTCACCAGTCTGAATCACCTTTTGGAGGTGCTGCCTCTTTCCACTGAATAAACGGGACCTTGGACAACCAAGTCAAGTGCTTGGGGTACGGTGGGATAAACCCAGACCATGTACTTGCAATACCACTGAATGAATATAAAAATTTGGAGTTAAAGTGACTTTCGTGGCTGAGGGGTTAAGTCTGGCTTTCTGTCAGCAGGCAGCTGCCAGTCAGTAACAGACAGTTCTGATAAACTATATACAGGTTTGCTGGCTATGCAACAGCATGGACTGCTATAGCTATTTATAAAAATATATCTAATAGGTGCACTGCATGTTACAGCAGAGTGTGCTACACAATGGAAAACTGGGTAGGACACGAGAAAAGTCATAAAAATATGTTTTCTTTTTTGCAGCAAAAATCAGTATGACTGTAGTTGGGTTTGCATCCTTTTGGGTTTTTTTCCCTTTAAAGTTGTTTCTGTGCACTTGGTGTTGGAGATCTGGGCCTGTTCTCCAAACAAACACCGGCCACTTAAGCAACCTTCTGAGGTCACTGAGATTCCGGTGCTCTGACAAACTCGGTTTTCACTGTGCTTCAGATGTTGACCTCTAGGCTTCCCAGGTGTGTGCCACAAGTATGAGGCTGACAGGAAATTAAAATTAAGCTAACGTACAAATCATGATGCTTTCCCAAGCTCATCTCTCTTTTGCAAGCTTAAACACAATTTGATTCAGTGGTGAGCACAACTAATCAGCAGTCTGGGAATACTCAATAGGCTAAATCTCCATTTGTAGTGGCTCTTTGGTTGGATTCCTCCTAACCATGGGGCTACAGCATACTGGAGCACTATGTGCAGTCTCCATTTGCCTGATTATACTGGGGGCTTTGGAAACACAGAATCACAGAATGTCAGGGGTTGGAAGGGACCTCAAAAGATCATCTAGTCCAGCCCTCCTGCCAGAGCAGGATCACCTACGGTAGATCGCACAGGAACACATCCGGATGGGTTTTGAATGTCTCCAGAGAAGGAGACTCCACAGCCTCCCATGGCAGCCTGTGCCAGGGCTCTGTCGCCCTCACAGGGAAAAAGCTTTTTCTAATATTTTTGTGGAACCTCCTGTGTTCCAGCTGACACTCCCCCTTGACATATTTATAACCACCAATTGCTTTGCCTTGGGATCTGTAACCATAATTGTAATAAGAGCAATTAATATTTTCTGAAGAAACAAGGATAAATTAATCTCTAGTTTAATTCTGTTAACTCACTTTTAAGCCATAAGGGTGACACTGACCCTAAGTCTTTGAAGTGAAGTAACGCAGTTAAGACAAAATGTTTTTATAATGCATTAATATGCAACGTGCAAAACAACAGGCAGAGAGGACCTCTGCAACTGAACATCTGCTAAAATAATACCTCACCAGGATGCACAGCTGAGCACTTACCTAGCTGGATAAAGTGACCCTAATTTGAGATGTTCAGAGCGTCAAGTGATGCAAAGAGAAAATCTTTATATGGGGGCCATGGTGGAACTTTATTTACTGGTGTGAGCCTATCTCAAATCCAAATCGGACCCTTGGAAAGCTCAGATGCAAATCTAGGCCATAGCTCTGTGAACTGCCTCACAGTGGGCAGAGGAGCAGTAGCCCATTTACAGCTGTGCATCTATCTATATCTCCTTTTGTTTCACGAAATGACTAAAAGCAATGCTCAGTTCTCTCGATCCTGCCACACAGTACATTTATACGTATTACATGCATTCACATACCCCCAAGGCTTCCCACGACTTCAGTGGGAGTATGAATGTGAGCAAGCAGCAGCAGAGGACAAAGCAAGCTGGCACACGCTGCTCTGTCACGTACTGGCTCTTCAAACTGCCTTTCACATCCTTGCTGCAGGGTGAGACAGCTCCACGCTGAGCACCACAGCCTGGTCCTTACCAACCATCCAACCAACCCTGCATGTCAGTTGACAATGTGGAAATACAGTAAAACACGCGTTGTCCCATACACACCCTTCTTGTTTAACAACATTCCTTAAAAACTAGTCTTTGGATATGGAGAAATTACAGGAGAAGCCGCCATCCAGCAAGCCTCTTGCAAGAGAGACATAAAAGTGTGGGGCCTTCAGAAGAGCTTGGTAAGAAACCACACTGTTTTTCTTTGCTCAGTTTAGCCATTAAAAGAAAAAATGGGCATAACTGTGTAATTCCAAATGATACAAAACCTGAAAGGTACAAAGAAAAGCAAGATTCCTTTCAGATAAGAAGGAGAAAAAGCAGCAGATCAGCACATGCACAAAACACACAAAGTCAAGCCCTTCATTTGCTATACACAGTTGCCTGGGTGAAGACAAGTGTCAGTAAGTTAGGTAACATCAGCTATTGCAAAAGGAAAAGTCAAGGCAGCACAGACCTTCCCAAAACATTCAAGACCTCATGAACAATGCAGAATGGACAGAGAGTATATCAGTAAAAGTGGTTACTTGCCTACAGATGTCCATACATGCGACTATACATTGGTTATTGCGACAGTTACCAAGCAATTTGTTCCCACGTATTTGGTTAACAAGGAATGACATGCCAGAAACTTCTTTTAGTTTAACAGGGATGAATCTAACGGACGAATTACAGTGGGCCGAGTAGGTGAAGGGGGTGGTCTTCGACTAGAGAGAAAGAGAGAAGAAACAGTAAGCACAAACACTGAGAATAAACCTGGCACCTTTTGCTGTCATTGTGTGAACATGCACATCTCCTGAACACAACAGCCCTGTTCCCACGCACACTGAAGCACGACAGCCCCGAGCATCCACAGTAAGGAAGAAAGTGGTGGGTTTGCCACACACACACCGTGCCTTAGCCCTCTCATGCATCAGACAGCTCTTCTCTCCGGTTCACAGACTGGGTGTTCTCTGGACACAGTTACCTTTCTGTGGCAAGGAAACCACCAAGAGGATCGTTAGTCCTGTTTTCTCAGGGGTCAGTCCCAGCCTGGACAGCCACAGAGCTGTAATGTGACTTACAGGCACATTTCAGAAAATGCCAGCGTGACTATGGCTTCTGGATTCATTCATCTACCACTAATGCATTCCTCTGTCAACTTCAGTAACTGCTAAGGGACTCACAGATGGTTTGTGAAGGCTTATGGGTATTTATTCTCCTCTTTCAAACGGCTGATTCAGCACAGGCTCCTGTGCACTGCAAAACCCTGCATTTCAATTCAGACTGCATCATCATCTGGTAAGAGATAACAGCGCGCGGGCTAGCAGCAGCACAAACCCTGGGCATGTTCCACCTGCAGCCCAGGCTGAGCAGGGACAGTCCAGGCTGAGACCTTCCTCTCCCTCACTTCATTTAACCATGACACACCAACTCAGCTGGAGCTGTAGACAAGATTCTCACTGGTAGCTGCATAACTGCCTTTTATATTTGTGTGTGTATTTAGGGTACATAGAATCATTTAGGTTGGAGAAGACCTTTAAGATCATCGAGTCCAGCACTGCCAGGACCACCACTAAACCATGTCCATAAGCACCACACCTACATGTCTTTTAAATACCTCCAGGGACGGTGACTCAAGTTCATATCAGTGCTGTGTGGAGATAACTCCATCAGCTTAGTTACAAAAAGTATCTTGTTAATGTTCCATTCCACCTGGGATAAAACATCCCAGCACTGAGCAGAGCCTGTGCACAATCTGAAATGCCAGTATCTGTTTGGTCTCCAGTACCTGCAGTAGCTCAAACAGTTCTGGCTGATGCTGTTTTGTGTTGTATAAATATATCTTAGACTGTTCCTCCCTTAGCCAGCTCCCTTAGCTAGCTATCCAGCACCCTACTGCAGGGGTTCGTTACTGCAGTTATTCCAAACCGTCTGTTACACAGCGTTTTTGCTCCCCATTTTCTTTAATGGGAAGTACCAGCTCTCTCTTTATTCCTCAAGCCAGCCCAGATCACCACGAGAGTGCACAGCTGCTCTAAGAGAGGCATGAGCCCAGGGTCTGAACAAGGTGGGGAGTCGAGAGCTCTTCAGTTCCCTTCCAGCTTCTGCAGACTTCATTAAGGGCCAAGACAAATTGTACAGCCCTCTCTAACGCTGTCCTCCACCTGTGAAAGCAGGAACAGCTCCTGTCTCTGAAGAAGATTACAAAGGCAATGTGTCTCATTCTGTTAAACAGAAGATGAAAAGAATGTAACTGTGTTAATATTCTTTGAACTGGAACATAATATATGAGACAAAACTACGCTTGACAAAAAAGTCTTGCTTGGCTCAAAGTGCATCTTGTACGACAATATTCTCTTTTGATGAAGAAATGAGAATTTTAATCCCTAACATGCAACAAATAGAAAATATGCCAGCTGAGGCGTTCAAGTAAATTGTTAAAAGCTAAAAAAATATGCAAAATGTAATTTCTTCATGGTGTATTTTTCTTACAGAAAAAAATGTTACTGTGTTAGCTATTGTTTCTTGTGATGCTCCAGTGTAGGTCTTCTGGACCCATTTCCAAAATTTGTAGTTTCATAAAGAACCACTTCTAAGGCTCTGCATTTCTGCTGGGTTGCATTAAATTATTCCTTTGTTGAAATGCCTCACATTGCATTGTTTAGCGCTTACTGAAAACATAGTATCATGTGTATGCAATTTACAAACAAGGGAAAATGCATACAGCTGTATTCATATCAAATTTAAAAGATACAAGCTCAAGCATGCATTTTAATACCAGGTTGAATGCAATGCGCTGGATCCAAATAATGTAATTTAGTAAAATTGCTATTTAGCCCAGCAGGATCAGAAACTGGAGAGCACAGTGTGAGGATTTCCTGGATATAATCAGTCAAGCCAACCCTGAACCAAAATCAGGTCTGAGCCCCATTTCCTTCTTGAACCTGAGCTGTTAGTGCACTCTGACTATTATTTTAGATTTTCATTCAAGCCCTGTCCAGACCTGAATGGAAAAATCCACCAGAAAACTCGTGTTTCCACTTTAGAGTACTACTTCAAGGAGGATACCCCCAAGGGAATCCTCTCTGACAAGGGGCTGCTGTCACTGCGACCCCTGAGCCCAGGCTCTCCTCGACACCTTCGCACTGTGAGCACTGCCCGGCGGAGATGCACGCATGTATCAGGGACATCTGCATACAGACACTCACATGTGTGTTCCCAGCATGTACAGGCAGGGATGTACATGGGGAATGGGCAGACCTCTCCTTAACTCCAGCCCCTCTCCTCTCCCTGCTTAAGGGTTCTGCCTGGCTCCCATGCCATTACACAGGGCATCCCTCCAGCTCCTTAATCCAGCATACTGTGACTAGGGGAGTGGGACCTCCACCTGAAGATCAGAGGTGCCTTCCTGCTATTTGGGAAAAGACAGCACTTGGGAAAAAGACCTGCATCATTAACCTCCAAGCCCGGCTGCTGACAGTCCCCTGGGCCACTTCCAGTTCCCTGGAAGAGGGGCTGTGCTTCCAAGTCCCTGGGCAGAGCACAGTGCAGGGGTTCGGCTTGTGGAAGAACACTCGCCTTCGTTAGCCACTAGCACACATTATCAACTGACACGAGCTAAAGCTCAAGTCAAAGTGAAGGAAAGGACAAGCACGGAAAATTGCCTATGCCTAGATTTCCCTGTCAAGGTGACCAGTCATTATGTGACCATTTTTATACTGTGCCTAAGATTCAGGAATTCCAACCCCAAAGATAGGAAGAGAGGCCAATCATAGAATCATCAGGGTTGGAAGGGACCTTAAAGCTCATCTCATTCCAACTCCCAGCCATAGGCAGGGACATTCCCCACTAGACCAGGTTGCCCAGAGCCCCATCCAGCCTGGCCTTAAAAACTTCCAGGGATGGGGCTTCCATCCCCTCTCTGGGCAACCTGTGCCAGGGTCTCACCACCCTCATGGGGAAGAACTTCTTCCAATCTTAACCAATCCACCTCTAGCTTCAATCCGTTCCCTCTAGTCCATACATCTCTCGCCTTTCCCCACTCCTTTATGCCCAAAGTAGTGGCTGGGAGTGCAAGTGCTGCCCAGGAGGGAGGGGTGTGGGAGCCTGGGCACCCAAACCCCGACCTTGCGGTGACGCAGCCAGCCCTGCGCTGCTGCTTGCAGATGTGATCCCATGCTCCTCTCTTGCTTTGGACACCTCCGAAAAACTCAGGTCTTGGGGAAGCCTACCGGGATGTTGGCACCATTGCTTTATGAGCAAAGGTTACATAAATGAGCGCTGCTGGATCCTCTAAAATTGGAGTGAAGAGGAGCGAACGGGCAGCATCCCAGAGAGCGGAGCGGCAGGGGGAGCTCCAGCCTGGCCATGGACAGGAGCGAGGGACTCAGACAAACAACCTCCCCCAGGTCCCCGCTCCCCGCCATGTCAGTGCGTAAATATGTGACTAAGCCCAATTAAATGTTTAGTCTGAGGCCAACAGATGATAGCGGTAGAGACGATGTGGACCGCGTTCTCTCTGTGTTATCGGAATGACTCTGACAGCCCATGGGCGCATCCGCGGTGCTGAGCTGTTCCCAGGCCCTGAAAGGCGGCTCCCGGTTCATAGAAAGCTCCTTCTTATAAAAATGTCACTGCTGTGGTAATTCCGGTTTGGTTATTGTCTCCAACATTTCAGCTGCGTTTTCAAGCTGTGGGGCTGAGTCCCACTGCCTGGCCCCTTTAACAGGCTGCTCAGTCTGATGTATTTTATTTTATTTTTTTTTTTAAAAAAAGGAAACAGTGTTTGTAAAAGTTAGTGCTAAAGGGGCAGGGGATCATAGGTCCCCAGGGTTGAGTAAACGAGTCTGCAGAAAGAAATCAGTTCTTCTAACTAGCACACATTAAGCAGACATAAAGAATTTACCAATGAAAATCGTGGACTAAGTATGTATTTAATAACTCCCTGATGTTGCTGCAGAGACTTCCCCTTTGAAGAGCTCAGTGGGGTTTTGAATGGAGGGTAACTCTTACCCCCATACAAAAAAAACTTTTTTAAAAAAGGAAAAGTTTTATATTTATTTTTAACCTAAGCAGCACACTCCATTTTTCCAGTTTTAAAAGAACTCCTAAAAACTTTAGCTGGGCAAATGCAGAGCAAAAGAAACTAAATAAAGCAAGTCTAGACTTAAAATTCGATCAGAAACATATGGGAGCTCTTCAGGCATTTGCCTTTTGAGAAGTGCTATCGCTCCCCACACAGAGTCCACAAAATATGCTTTCAGTAAAACATGGCTGTAATTACTATGGGAGGCCCCGCTCAAAGATGGCTTCTCTTCTCAGAGCACAGCTAATGTGCTGCTAAATAAAAGGCTTTCATTTCCACTCATATTTTACTTTCTTGTTTGCTTGTGAACACCAGAGAACACTTGCGGAAGGCATGCACACAGCTATATTTTACAATACATCCTATAGACCTGAATTTGTAAACAGAAGTCCTTTATTCTCTCTCTTTTCCATGATCTTGGTTTCCCTATAATGCAGCCCTCTCGGACTACCCTGATATGTGACATCATCTTCGAGAGTTTCATGAGAAAATATTTAAACAAAATCTCTAAGCGGCTTTAAGTCTGACTGCAGGCAAATTTTGTTTGAGGTCTGAATGTGAGGCATAAAATAAGAGGATGAAAGAGAGATTTACTTCAGGTGAGGAATAAAAATAGTTTCTCATTTGGTGTGGTAATTTAGAGAGACTAAGTAGTTTGTTCTCGGGATAGTTATAGCACCTTGGCTGATTTTATTTTTATATGGTTTTCTGGTTCAGTAAGATCCTGAGAGACCCACACAGCTTAGCTTCTACTTTTCCCAGTTTTATCAACCTATCTAACTTTTATACAGCACCCCATCAGCCTCTGGATTTGGAAGAAAATCCATACTCCTGTAGCCATCATGGTTGAAGAATACAGGCAAGACACCTTTTTTAGGCCTGATTAGTTAGTCTGCAGTCTACACATACTTAAAACTCTTTCTGGCTTACAGCAGATGCAGCATGGCTACTGTGGAGGCTCCCAAACACCAGCGCAGGAGAAAGGAAACCAAGAGGAGGAAAGGCACTCAGTACTAGTCACACAGGTCATAACAAAGCAGGAAAAGCAGAAAAAGAATGATGACATTAAGAGGAGCAAAGCGGGAATCACGGATAAGAATCAGGAGATGATGATGATGGGAGAAATGAGAATCAGCACTCAGTGGGGATGAAAGAAAAAAGTAGTTGAGGAATTTCTGTCTGAGATGGTCCCTTGCCCCAACATAATTGTCCAAGAAAGCGAAAATTTCTCAGATTTGTGTCTGTACTGAAAAAAGTCATTTTGTCAAACATAAAATGTCCCTAGTAAGCATGCCCACAGGATTACTATTAGCAGGCACGTCAAGAACAGAAGCACTGAGGCGCACAGCCCGGTGTTTGAGCATGCATGCCGGTCCTGAAGTAGCTCTCCAGCTGAACACCCAAGTATCAGGCTCGACAAATGCGAAGAGGTTGTGCTGCGACAGTACTGCCCGATACTTGCACAGCTCTACATACAGCTGAACCTCACTATTTCCAACGACCCAGCTGCACGCTACTCTGCCAGTGGAAGAATTTTTGTGTTAAGTCTATGCAAGTTAAAGCTGCTATATTGATTTATCTGATACCTCTTTCAAATGAAAGACACAAAAGAATGAATGAGAAGAATGTGTCTTTCCACTAGCCACCACTACACTGCAGCAATATAAATCTCCATTAATTCAAATGCTAACACTGTTCCAAAGCATTGGGGTTACTGAGGTTCCACTGTGTGTGATTTAACTTAGTACAGGTGCTTCTTTCAGAGACAAAGAGGTCCAAAATTTGATGCTTCACTAGATTACTTTATTATTTGCAATTCAAGTCATGTTTTCTATATAACCATCATAAATTAATGTCTACCACACACACAACACATATGTTTTTATGTTTATGTGGGTGTTACATTTTCAAATTAGTAATTTCAGGGAATTAATGCATCACATGGAGAATTGAGTTTGAATAAACAAAAAAAATAATTCAGTGGAGCAACGAAGAATGACTTAAGAAACTGTGTGTTCTTATTTGCCCTTCAGCAGGGAACACGTCAAGTAAGCAAGTGGGCAATATACTAGTGGAGGACTGTTCTAACCTTTCAGAAATCCCAGGTCAGGATGGTCAAGAGGATCAAAACTGGCTGTGGAAGAAGAGAGGAGTGCTGAGTGATACATTCAGAACACTGCTCTACCTTCCTTTGTCCACTGAAGATGACAACAGAGGGGCCACAAACTCAGCGGGAGAAACATCTAGTCTTTGCATAGTAGCTCATGTTTTGTGTACTGGTTTGTGTTTAGCTGTACTGTTCAGCATCAATGTGAATCACATACCCTGTCTTTGAACACTACATCTACTTCTGCCCACTCTGTTCTTCGTTCCTACTCACCTTTGACCTTCCTCTGCCTTTTTGTCTCTCTCGTCTTTACTTACCTTGGTGCAAGAAAGGGGACAAACATCCTGGTTGTCACCTTCAGCTAGGGTTGCACCTCTTCTTGTCCATGATGACAACTAACATGATTATCAGTGTGACTGTTGTTAATGTGGCATTGAGTGCCCTCCTTCACTAATGATCCAATACAGCTTGCTGGGGACAGGAGAGATTCAAGGAGAGCCTTTCAAGATGCCTGCAGGTTCAGGAATTTCAAATCATCACTGCTCTCTCTCTATTTACTCTCATACATTTTCTCTTTTAGCATAAAGAAGGCAAGAAATGCACTGCTATTGCACTCAGTCTTTCAGAAAAGGCAAGAAATTTCCTGCTAAACATCCTTCCTCTAATCCTACATAGCCTTCAACTATTCTTGAATTACTCTGTTAAGAGATTAAATAATTACTGGGGACAAAACACATCTTCACATTCCTCCATTTCTGGCAAGCAACATTTGCTATTGTTTGACTCTACTTTCCTTTTTCAAGTTGAGACACTAAAAATAGAAACCACATCCTTCTACTAACAGTATCTTGAGAGAGAAAAGGCTAAGGAAGCAAAAAAAAACCCCCCCAAACCCTAAAACTTTTGCTGAAAATACCTGACTGAATAACTAACTTATTCAGTTTACCAGCTGACACTTCCAAAGCAGGCTTCCACTGCGTTTGAGGACTGCACTCACAACATCATCTTTATCCCAGAATCACCTTCAACTCTTTTCAAGTTCCTTCTTTTTCTGTCTTTCTATCATCATTTTTACTTACCCTTCTCCATCACATGTGACTGGTCTAGGAGTAATGAAGAGCTGTTTCCCAGCCTGATCCTCCTTGCTGAGCTTTGGGAAAACTTGTGACAGTCCCAATGAAATGGAACTCTCCTAGTTCATCTCTTTTGGAAAACAATTCTTTGTTGAATAAGGCAAGAGCAAGTAGGGCAGGAACAATACTAAAGACTATCAAAATTACCCAAGATAACAATAAAGAAAGAGATGGTGGACTCAGTGGCAGCAGATACAGTGCCTGAGCTGCAATGTCTGACATCCCATTAACTTTGTGTTACTTGATCTTCAGGACAGCCATCTGGAGGAAAGGGATATGAAGGAAGGCAGTGAACAACATCCTATTGCTAGTCTAGAAGAAAGCCATCCTTTCGGGGGCAGCAATCAGTGAAGCTCCTGGAACAGAAGTGGAGACCCTCCTATATCTCTCAGGGCATCACAGTTCAGGCAGCCGAAGAATCACTTGCGTGCAGATGTCATTTACTGAGAGATTGGTATTGCAGAATTATAATGAAACGACAAGAATTGCTATATTGTGATATTTTACAATCCCTCCAATATTGATCCTCATTCAGAATGCTACTTCCTTCATTGCTTCTGTTAGGACTGAAGCTGCAAGATGACCAGTATTCACAGAATCATAGAACGACCTAGGCTGGAAGGGACCTTAGAGTTCATTTAATCCACCCTCCCTGTCATAGGCAGGGACGCCTCTCAACTACATCAGGCAACACATGGGGACTGAATGGGGATTGAACCCGCCACCTTGGTGTTATCAGCACCACGCTCCAACCGACTGAGCTAACTGGTATGCCTCAACTGTTTTTGCACAAGGCTACCCTAAGTAGTGGAGCTAGTGTTTCTAATGCTTGTCACAGCCGCTGACACCAGGCTGCTATTAAGAAAGATTGCCAAATACTCAATTTTATGGTTTGAAAACTCTCTGAAAAACTTTAAGAGAAGACAAGGAGCAGGAGACAGATTTACAAAGGTGCCAGGGAAGGGATAAGTTGGAAAGAAACCAAGACAAAATGGTGAGAAGGAAAAGAGAGAATATGTGGGGGAGACAAATGTACCAGGCAGGAAACCAAGTGAAGGGAGAAGGTGAAAGAGGAAGCAAACAGGATGGTCAAGAAAGGGACAGCGAGGGAGGAGCAGAAAAAAGGGAGAAGAAAATAGTGATAAAGGAGCCAGTGGAGGAGGCGAAAAAGCAGAATTTCTTTCTAAGAGATAAGGGAAAATAAATGGAGTCTCTCACTTGAGGCAGCCAGCAGCAAAAAGTCAGCAGCGACAACATATTACTGGGTATGCATTTCAACAAGAAATGTAAATTAGACTGGTAACAAATTACACAGGAGTGTCTTCCTCCAGGGTAGAAATTGCAGAAAGAATAGCTAATAGTCTTGTGAATTTGGAGTCCTTGGACAGACAGAGTTGGACACATACTGACTATGGAAGAGCAGTATCTCCTCCTGTGATGGGCTCTGGCTTTGCATCACACGTGTAAGCTGTATATGCTTGTGATCACAGATGTGAAACGCAGAGTTAAATTAGTCATTCTTTGGCTTTCTTTTTCCCCTGAAATTCAGCAGGACTTTGAAATCCCTTCGTATAACACTCATCTCTTTGCCTGCATGAAACACTCCTAATTACTGATTATATTTTCTGAATATAACCTTCACTGAAGATCCATTCAAAGAGGACAAATGGCTACTACTGCTGAACAGAGCTGTGCTTTTGATCACCCAGCTGGGCATGCAAATGCTTTAAGGTGAGCACTTACCCTGCCAGAAGAGTTTCAATCAGATAGCAATGGCTATCTGATTATTATTTATATTCCGTTCAGAAATACAGTAGTAAGTTTTTAAGGCTCCAAGGTCAAACTTTCAGAAGAGAAGAAATTCCCAGGCTAGGGCAGGATAACCCTTCTGGCCCTTATGTCTATGCACTATGACAGATTTTAATCAGAGGATCACATGCCGTTTTTTGCAAAGAATCCCCGCATCATTCAATATGCAAGATTAGACATTACATTAAGTCTTTCCAAAGAACTCTAATCCATAAAAATCCATCACAGAAAACTTACTTAATGGTTGATACCTGGCAATCAAAGAGCTGATACAGAGCCTGCGGACCAGGAAATCTCAGGCAGTGATGCCTTCTGCAGTGCTTCTGACTTTGTCTGGAAATTTCTAACTAATTACTGTTAATTTCTACTGTAATTACCTCTTTTGTAACCAGGTTGGCAGAAATACATAATGATGGCTTACAACGTTGATTACAAACACAACAGGACATGTAATTGGCCTCAGTGGCATAATAAAACATAGCTGCATAGCAGCCATCACCCCTCACATGCTGGCTGACTGTGGGATTGAAGTAAATTGTAGGGAGAGTATGGGACTGCTCATGAACAACACAACATGAATTCTCTCCCTGCGGCTTTCTTCACGTGTAAAACCACCCTCAGATCCCAGAGACCAAGCACCAGCACACCTGAGGGTGAGACACAGGTGCTCAGGAGCATTTATGTTCCTGCCTGCTTGAGTGGATGCTCCAGCCCTTCAAGGCATCTGTTTAACTAGGTCCCAGAGTTCCATACTGAGCAGGGTCATGTATGTTTAATGGCAAAGTGAGTAACGACTCCAGTGCTTCACTGGGAAAGCCTTCATGAATGCACAGTAGCATTACAGAGCAGGGCACAGAGAGAAAAGGGGAGCACCCTCCCACCCCTACGAACACCATGGACTCTGCTGCCAGGAGAAATACATTTCCAATTCAATTGTTTTCCTTGTGGCAAAGCTGAGATTCCCATTCAGGACATTTAAAAGCCATAAATCAAAGCATCCACAGTAGAAGAAAATTGGTCAAGCTCAGGCTTTCCAAACAGGCAAGCAGACACACATCGTGGTAAACTAAAGTAGCTCTAGTGCCTGCTTGAAGCCATCTCACCAGAGTGAGCACACAGCTGCATTTTCTTTCAAAATATTACTGCAGCCTTTTAAGAGAGAGGGGGAATAATCTAAATTCTGGCAGCAGGGAATATTTCACAAATCATATATGCTTTGGCATCAAGCCCTTTAAGCTAGGGGCCTTTACTCACAGGCTTTGCTGGGAGAGATCCACCCACCTCAAGTGGGATTAATTAAAAGAGGCATGTATCATGCAAATAGTTTCTGTTTCCTTACAGAAATATTCAGAGCACATAACCCAAAACAGCTTTAGAATCAGAGCGAAGCAAGGAAGAAAATTATTTCCTGCTCCCCTAACCCTTTTCCTTTCCGTGTATGGTAAGTGAGGAACAGCAAGAAAATGCTGAAAGCTTGCCATTTCTGTGCAATTTCTTTGATTAAATGCTAATAAAGTAGAGGGGAAGAAAACAAAACAAACAAAAAAAACCCCACGGGATTTTTTTAAAGGCAGGGGCTGTATCTCACTACAAGGTGCTCAGTTCTCCAAACCAAACGTGTGCTCAGCCACTTGATGGAAAAGGATGGTCCAAGTCTTATCCCTGTAAAACGATCTTTTTCTCTTAAGGCAGAAAAAGAGAAAATAGGAAGCTTCTATTTCTTCAGCATGTCAGGTTTTTCAGCTCCATGTGACACTGATGGGGGCTGCAACAAAAAGCTCCTTTGGAAAGCCAGATTAACTTTACAAATACAACTTTCTTCTCAGGAAGCTAAACTATTTCCCTAGATTTGAGAGATCCTCACACTTCAAGGAATCATTGAAGAAAATAGTGGCAGAGTAGAGCACAGAACCTCAGTTCACAAATAAGTCACAAAGAAAGCTCAAGTTTCCACAAGAAATCTTCCTCAAAACTTTTTTTTTTCCTTTTAATATCTCAGACCCATTTTCTGAGTCAATTTCCTATGATCCTGCAAAGGCTGTTATTAAAACCAGACCAAGCGTAGCAGAAATTCCAGGGCTCTAAAGAAACATTTAATAGGCACAGGAGCCAGCCACACTGTCCCCCTCAGGTGATTTCCCCTGCAGCCCCTTCCCTGGGATTTCCTCTCTCAGAGTTTAGTCAGCAGGAGAAACCTGAAGTTTCAGCAAAACGGCAAACTCCCTCCTTCATCCTTAAGCAGCTGAGGATTTTTTTTATGTCCGAGGGCTTTCATAGCTCTGAAAAAGACATCTAGGATCTAGTCCAGAAGATGTGTATTGCAGATATTTTTTTTCCACAAAAATGTCAGGCAGTCGTACATTTAATTATATATCCAGCTACGGCATTTTGAAAACCCTGACCTCCTTTATCAGGCACTGCCTCGCATGCCGCCAGTGGCGGTCCCAAATTGATTTGTTCGCAGGCTGCTTACCCAAGTGTCCTTCGTGCACTAGAAAATTCCCTTCTGGTCTTCATCCCACCTATCGCTTTAGCTTCAAAAAGATTATCAGCAGACATGCTTTTGGCAAGCCACCTCAAGAAAGCAACGTTCCATGCAAAATCACAGCCAGGGAGGACAAAGGAGACATGCTTGTTTGCAAGGCAAGGTGAGAGACGCCAGGGAGCTATGGTTCTCTCCAGTAGTACAACTGACAAAACACTGGACCTCGTTCTGTGTCTAGTATGTGACTTGTCCTCTGATGGCACAGGGGGAACACTGGGACCAGTGCCCTTCAGCTCAGTCCCAGGCTCTCCCAGTGAGGGGATGCTGCTTGGACTTCTTCCCTTTCTGTTTAGTACCCAGAAAGGCAAATTCTGGGTTTCTCCCCAGCAGTCTTACTGCCAGCTATGGGATATCCACCAAGATGAAAGAGTGCATTTCATGGTTGGGCACTGATGCAACAATAAGTTTCACAGCAAACGTATAAAAATACTTAATTTCTTTGACATACCTCATTTATTTATTCTTCATATTATAATAGGTAATTATGTAGCCTTAGATTTAAGTTACCGACAACTACAGCAGATCTCACCTATTTAAAAAGAAGTTTTTTTCCAAATGTTCTCTTCTCAATTATCACTTTTAAAATTGAAAATGTGAGCATTTTGTTTCTATTTAACCGGCTGTGTTTTTTTGCAAACTGTGACTAATTTTAATGTGACAGTTAAATTATTAAAAATGGAGAAACCCCTTTGTTCCAACATTGCCTAATCTGCCTCTGCCTCTCATAATTAGGAAGTTACCAAAGTCCTTGGAATTAGAGGCTTTCATATATATATATATGTATCTATCTGAGTGATTACATGTATTATATCATTGTGTAAATAAATAGTAAGGATGTTTTATTCATATAACTTGTATAAAAAAGCAGTTAAGGTCACATTATAAAATATGCAAAGATACTTTAAAAGGTTCTAATAAATGTGAAATCCTGAGAAGGAGAAGAAATTATGTGATCATGAAAATCCTGTTCCTTAACTATTCATTTTGTACCATATGACTTACACAGTTCGGCAACTATGGGCTGTTTTCAACTGACTGTAAATTACTTGCCTTGTGGAATAACTCCTGTCAGTTTGTTCTGCTGATTCCACAATGATTGTTCTTGTTCTCTCCCCGAAGAGCCATTACTTCCTCTGGTGAGGACTCAGAATGGCCCAAGTGAGGAGCTGTACCCCTGCCCTTCTTCTGGCGGAGGGGTGGATGACCTCTCTGCCTCTGTGAACCCCTCTGTGAGTACCACACAACCAGAATAAGGCTTCTCAATGCAAGAAACTCTAGCGTCTTCAAACCAACTGGATTATTTTTTTCCACGAGAAAACTTCTTCTCAAAAAGTCTTATTTGTGCTAAAAATTGCTTCCTCAAAACACCCTTGACTCTCTGCAGGGAACGCCCAGTCTTGCTTTGTTACAAGACTCCCTCCCCAGCGGTGCTGGGCTTTCCGACACGGTGCAGAGTCTGTCTGTTATGCCAGAGGGAGAGAACCATGTCCCCCTGCCAGGAAGATCAGAATTCTTACCTTGGGACGCTGGGAGGAGCCCGGGTCGGCCGAGAGGGAACCTGGGGAGGTCCTCCAAGGGCTTCGCCACCACTCGGAAATGGAGGCAGTGGTCCTGGGCGGAACGGGACTGGGGGAGCCCCCGACTGAGGGCCTGGAGATGGGATCGCAGGAGCAGGTCCTCGGCCAGATAAAGGTCTGGTTGGGGGGTTGTTTAGCGTAGGTCTCCTCTGAGTTGAGGGACTTGGAGGAGGTGATCTAGTGAAATATCAGACATTTAAGAAGTTCAGTAAGGTGGAGGGGTTTTTATTATTTTATTATTTTTAAACAGAAATTAAATCCTTTTTTTATGCCTATGACAGTTGTTTTTTTCTTGGCATTTCCCTTTGCTGTCAGTGTCAGAGCATCACCTATATTTAAGTCCCACACTTACCCTTCCAACAGACAGCATGTCTTATGACAATTAGAAATAAACACACAAGCAAAGAGGTTAAGTGTATTGGATTTAATATCAGAGTTTTAATAATGTTCTGTTAAGTGAATTTTCTAGGACATGGAGCCTGAGATGCTTAATTATTGTAACAGCTTGCAAAAAGAGGCCTTGTGAATGCACAGTTGGGGTGACAGAAGCAGCTGCTATCTGAGGTATCGGGCAAGCTATAAATGGTCTTCTAGAAGGCAAATATCTTATCTAGTGTTCACATACACATCCATAGAATAAGTATGTGTGGGAAAATGTTTTGATTTCCCTCACAAGTGTCATTAAAGACCTGGAGGGGTATCTGTCCACAACCACAGGCACGGAGGGAGCTGCTGATGCTAACAATTGTCTGCCTGTCCTAAATTTCCTCGCAATAGAGATTTGATGATCCTTACCTGCGGGCCTGCTGAAGCCAGGAGTCATCTACAGGAGGGGGTGCAGGGGTTGAGACAGTGCTAGTGCTAATATCGCCAATGATCGCTAGGGCTTCCTTCAGTGCTTGGTACATGCGCAGTGTTTCATCTCGCCTCTGCGCCTGTTCGGCCGACTCCTCCATCAGAGTGTTTTGGTCCTCAGAAGAATACAGGTGAGCCAGGAGCTCTGCGTTGATAAATTCTTTTACCTTTTTCATTAGACAAAAACAAACAAACCACCAAACAAATCAACAAGAACAATGCAAAAGCCTATCGAAAATACATAATAAAGGAAGTGTGGGATCCGTGGAATCGGTAGACAGACGTATCTTGATTTAGTCAGTTTTTTCTACTGCCTTACATCAATTCTACTGGTTACGCAGTTTTGGTTAGGTCAGATCAGGGACTAAAAAATGCTCAGACTGAGCTGATGGAGCAGCAGCCTGAGCTCTAGCTCTAGCTGTGGCCCAGGGAAAGGCTGGCGACAGAGAAGCTCCAAAGGGGTGGACTGGACCTTTGAGCAGCTGCCTGCACGCAGACAGGCTTAATGCAATTATGACGCCACATTCTGAAACAACTCACGTGTGAGGATCAGATAGTTTTGTGCAGTCATGCCATAATACACTGTGGCTTTGTTTTGGTCTGTCTTTGAAACACTGGACATGGTTGGAGTTAACGTAAGTGACACCTATGCGCACAGTTCATTTCAAATGGGCTTCCCAACAGCTCCCAGGAGTCAGCTGGCATTTTGGTCCAATTCTAAATGACTGAGAGGTAAACAGTATTAGCAATACTATCAGGTACTAAATTCCCCTGGGAATGGGAATTTTCAGGCTTTATAAAATCGCTGTCAAAATATATTCTAAGGAAAAATCTACCCTACCAGACGGTATCTTTCATTTCCAATAACTTTGTCAGATTCTAAATATCCGATCTACACACATTCAAGTTGAAGGGAGAAGTCTCCCAAGTAATCTGATTTATTATATTGATTTCCTGCTACGCCTGCCCTAGTTATGGAAACCTGGCCCACATTAAGAGAGATAAAAAGCTAGAGGTACTCTGATTAAATAAGACTGTGGTAAATAGACCAACTGCTGACCTACTAAATCCTTGCATTTGAGACTTTGATTGCTCTCCTGATCTATTTCTCACCTGGATTTTTGCTCCATAAAGCTTTTTTGAGCTGGAGTTACTAACAATAATACATTCCCAAGGTTCTGATTACATAAACCTGAGCATCATTTGCACATGGGCTTGTGCTAGTTAAGCAACGTTGATTTAAATCCTGACAGTTAGATGAGGCAATGTTTGTGTTCAGACAAGGTCAGTAAGAGCAGTCAGACTGCATGGGCACAGAACCCTTTATGGTCACCTAGCAATGAAAAGAAGGCTGGGACACACTTTGCAGGGAAACAAAACTATATTGCTTGAGCTTGGCTGTCATTTCCCATTCACATATGACAGGAGATGCACAAATTCTTAGCAAAGCCTGCAAAAATTTTCCATGAGTCTCATGCTGTTTTCCAGTAGATGGTACTGATCAAGAGCCAGAGTACACTACTTTCCCCATGATTGCCAAAAACTCCACATTAAAAACAGATATCATAGTTAAACAGCATCACATTCTACTCAATGAAATGAGCCTTTTAATGGCATCACTTCAAAAAAAGAAGTCATCGTCCTAAAATTAGATTAAGGCCAGAGCTGATTGTAAAGGCATTGTTAAACCACAAATATTTGTTTGAAAAAACTCAGCCTGTGACAATTATGATGAGAGACCCCTGTCTGCCACTAGCAGGAGACTCAAGTAACTCTCTGAACTCTTCTGGAAGGGGAAGACTGCTGCATTAAGGATGGTTCTTGGATCAAGCTCCTGCCTTCTGCAATCCGGTGCTCTGTACTAGATAGAGGAAGACCTTCCACAACAGCCACTTTCTCCAGCTTGGAAAATGAAGGGAAAGTGATGCTTACACCTTTGCTCCTTTCTAGAAATCATAAAGACTCATGCAAATGATATAAAACATTTTCCTTCACAGACATCAGACCTGCAGTCAAAGCTGAACCATTGGGAGCACCCGAAACAGCCATGTCACAGAGCCTGCCCTGTCACGCTGAAGTGGAGTAGGATGGGCTTGTAACGTCATTCATCAACAGGCAAACTACAATATACATCACTGCCTCAAATGCAAACACAACCCACTTCTTAACCTTAAGTTCCGTAGTAACACGTACTTTGGAGTTTTTCTACTCAGCTGGGATCATATCACTACTACTCATGGAGTATACACTGCCTACTGTAAGACCACCCCTCTTGTATCCTATGCGATACCCAGGCTCCATAAAATACAAATTCTGAAATGTGTGTTTTGTTTGTGCATGTTTGAATTGTTAATGATAACTCAAGGCAGTTCTGTGTGGTAAATGTATTTTCCTTTAAGGTAATGAACACTCACCCTAAGGGAAGAATAAGGGATGTATTTGGAATACAACAATGAAAGCTTAGGCCTTAGAATATGCTTAGGAACAGTATCTAATTATTTTCTGTACACTGAGTTTGAATCTGATACTTCCCTTGAATTATAAGTGCTCATTTACAGGCCCACGAAGCGGAAAGGAAGTTCTAGGAGGACTTGGGAGGTTACAATTGTCATGGAAACAAACTCCTTAGGATCAATTTGTTTCCAAAGTTTTGGAGATAACATGATGGGGCAGCAGAAAGCACAGAACAGACTCATTAAGGGAGAGGGAGGGTGTTTCCACTTAACTGCTGGTGGAAGGGCTGGATTTCTAGAGACTCCAAGGAACACACACTATTTAACAGGACCCACCTTCCATCACAGCGCCACTGCTTCCCAGGTCTTTGCGTAGCCTTTTGGTGTGGCTCGGCAGTCTTAATTCAGGCATTTCTTTCTCCTATTAATAGTGCTGATTCTTAAATATTAATATTTTAGCTATTGTTTTTAATACAATATTTTACTGCCTATGCTGCACAGAAACAAGTGTGTTAATGCTTTTAGCCTCACTGTTCACACTTCTTCAAAAAATTTTAATTCCTGGCCACAAATTCAAATTCTGAGATTGAGGTGGAGGTCTTAGCTTACTAGCCAGCTCAAACACAGCTATAGGCTATGTGGTCAACCAAAAGGTAGACGATGATGTCAGGATGTTTCTGTGTGCCACAGTTAGCCAGCATGGCAGACTTTACCAATGTAGCTAAGTGCTGACAAGACTAAAAATACAAAATCTGAAGTATTCTACTTCTGAGTAAAACACACACTTCAGAGACCCTTAAACTATTCCATATGAGGAGGTGAGTGGCAGAAAATTTAATGTAAACTTTCAAAAGAACTGCTTGCTGAACTCTGCAGTGCTCATGAAATGAGAGCTTAAAACCAGCCCTTTCAGAAGGCACTGAAGTCATGCTAAGTCAAAGCTAGCTGTGATCTGGAAAGTGCAGAAAGAACACGCTCACCCTATGAAGTCTAGAGCATCACCAATTTCAGGAGAAATAGGGCAGTTCCATTGTTCCCATGCTCTTTTGTAAAAACTCACCCATGACTAGAGCATTATTTGGAACCTGACTCCCCTGAACCTAAATATTAATGGAGTATCTCTCACTCTCATGCAAAAATTCTGCAAAAATTTCCTATCCAACCACCTAGCTCTTAAGTGCAAAATGAATTCCACAAGGCTAATGAAATCCATCAGGCTAAGGCTAAAGGTGGGTCTGATTCAAAAGTAAATTCAACTTTCTAACCAGATTTGCCTTATAGCGTACTGTACTTGTAAAGCCTGATTGGTTGGATGACCTCAAAGAGAAGGTGCTACCCATAACTAACAGGAGCTGTGTTCTCCATTATTAATTTATATGGCAGCAGGGGAACTAATATTGTTAGTTTTCAAAAAGGTCCATTCAGAACTCTGCCAGGAAGTGAGTGCTGAGATCCCAGTGCAGCAGAAAAACAATGATATCTCAAAGCCATTTCTTTAACCAAATAATCTTCACATCTAAGAAAGACACACACAATAAATCAAACAACCACATCTGCTTATCTAAACAACAGTTTCTGAAGCTTTTAGATTTATTCCCTGAAAACATAAAGAAAACAAAATAAGAGCTGCTTTAAGAAGCCATGACAAAGGGCTACAGATTGAAAATCAAGGAAGCACAGCTCTGCAGCCCTCACAGACTGCCTAGATAGAGCTCCCAACTCTCTCTTCCCGTTATATCAATCACAAGACTATTAAAAAAAAAAGTCTCCTTTATTTACCATTAAATAATAACTTCTGTTCTGATTAAGTTGTAAAGTACTCAAAGCTGTGTGCCAGCCTTTGAGAAGGCTGCAGAACTGACTATTACTAAGGAGGATTAGAATATTTTGTCTAGGAGTGTGACGTTTATGGGAGCAAGTTCTCTTTAGTAGACACTGTTGCTGCTATGTTCAAGAGGTGTCTTTGGGAGTAAAAGATTTGACAGACATATTAAAATAATTTAGAACTCTGGCTGTTACTTACATTATTGATCATAAGATGCATGATTGTTTTCGGTATCAAATCTCGGATACATTTGTTGATAATAGACATGTAGGAGTCCACAAGATTTCGAATTGTCTCCACTTGTCTCTCCAGCTGGGGGTCCATTGAAAAATTGTCTGCTTGGATATTTTCATCATTTTCAGTCTACACAGGAAAAAAAAAAAAAGTCAAGTCTTTCAGACTTCAGTAAACTGGAAATATACTGGGGAAGAACCCTGAATTTAGACTGTACTAATCCAGCAATGTAACTCCTACAAAGAATGTCTGGAGGTTAAAAAGTACTGACCTGTTTAACATTAAGTGAAATCTGAACTTCTGGAAATTAATGCAGCATGCAATGCAAGACCTTCTTCACAAAGTACATTATATATTTCCACACAAATTTGTAATTTTGTATTAAAGACAGTTTTCAGACAAAGATGTGGTGATAAATGAAACCCCAAGATTTTATTTCAGATCACTTCAATACTTACTATCAAATATTTTACAATCCAGATTCAGCCAGCTTGACTCATGCAAGAAATCAGAACTGTAAGTCTGGATTTTGAATTTTACCCTCCTATGGGTAGAAAATATCCTTGTTATTTAAGACTGACTCAGTTTTGACAAATTCCACACTTTAGCCTCAAACTTGTTAGATGTGACCAGCACCTATATAAACAAAGGATGTATGAAGGATAACAGCAAAAGCATCATTGGTTCCAGTGCTCAGGGCTCAGCACCACACAGGCTGGATTATATGTTAAGAGGTCTCTTTTTCATTGGACAGGAAGAAACTTCTTTGTATGTAAACAGTTGACCGAATTAAAGAAAATACCAGGAACTTTAACTGGAAGCTAAATGGTATATACTTTGCTTCAGTCTGGCCTATATAAATATAAGAAAAACTAAAAAAAGAATAGTGGCCTTTTGGCGAAAATCAAACTACTTTCTGAGGCTTCAAGATGCCAAAAGAATGGAATTTCAACCTGGAAAGTACAATGTTCCTTCCCCAAACTGTGACATATAATACTTCTCCCTGAAAACGACGACCAAAGCTATATTAACATGAACTATAAAATCTAAACCTGTTCTGCTAGTACCTAGAAGCATAACATGAAGAAACAGCAAGTACTTGCAAAAAAGCAAATAACCCAATAACAAGAAATAGTTATATTCCAGCCAGACCCCTGTGAGCACAAGTCCATTTGCAATATAGTATTTACCTAAAATCTGTACATCACTAGTGCTTTACAGATTCCTGGAACAGCTGAAATTGGTAGGTAACTCATTAGCAAAATTAGAGCTAGATTTGCAAATGTGTCACCAAAGAGGCTTCTCCCCATGTGAAATTGATTCTTGCTGGGCCAGAAGAAGATTCCTACTTTCATGTCCTAACATGGGGACTGCTTCTGCTCATGCAGCACTGGCAGGTAGACCACTTTGTATTATTCCTCGGGAACTACGGCTTGGTCAGCCCAGTCTAAATGAAATAATTATTGTTGTGATTTGTTAACTACTAGTTTTGTTAAGAAATAAGATCCAATGTACTGCTTAGAAACAAACCTAAATGTTTGTTAAAGAAGCTTCAAAAGCTCAGATTGTTTTTAATTACAGACAAATTACTGGAAAACCAGCTAATCTATGAACTTTAAAAATAATTAGCAGTGCTTCCTAAAAATCTTGGGACTTTGAAGGTTTGAAGGACACTGAAAGAGCTTTTGATGAAAATAGTGTTTTCAATTCTCTAAGACCAGTAGACACACTATCCTATAAACCTTAATCATTTTGTTAATAAGCTGCATATGCCAAAAAGTCACAGCATTCAGATTATTTTCCTTAGCCTCCACGTCTGACAAGAAACTGTAATTTTCCCATGAAATACCAAATAAATGGAAAAATCTTACATCTATCATATGTCCATCGATTTTAGCCAAATAACTGCAGATTGAAATTTCCTCCTTCCCAGTTCCCCTGCATTTGACTTCAGTTCTCTTTCTTCTTCGCTGTCTATATAAAATGCAGTTTGTCCATGCATTTTTTTTCCTTTTTTTTTATTTCTCCCCTTCACTGTTTAAACTACAGATTGCAATAAGATTCTTAGCTGGCTAAGCAGCAAAGTGACAGATATTTATCATTATCCTCATCAAGAGAACGTAAAGTAAAAATAGTAATTTGTCCCTGATCTTTAAGGCGAAGGGTAATAGTCTGCAAATATTTAACCTTTTGTATACACGCTCATAGGTGATATTTACAGAAAATGGATAATACTTCAGAAGACTGTGTCTTGTTTGAAACTGTAATACAGCTGACTTCATATTGTTGATTTATTTTCTCTGAAATCAAAAAAGATCAATCTTTCAGAAGTAATTTATTATAAAAGCTTCTGGCCATAGTATTCTTCATGATTTGATGTCTCAACTGAAGGCTTTTAACACCAGAAATCATCTTGTTTGCATCCCATCATGCACGTAGAAATCTACATCTAACAGATTTCTGGGCTCCACAGTACAGCTACCAGCATTACCGGGCTTTCTTTCCTAAGCCATCTCCGCTTTGAGCCAACAACAGCATCTGCGAGTACGGCTGTCTGGTAAAGCTGAGCATCCCAAGGAGACAGAGGCGATGCAAACACCCTACCCCATCCCCATGTCATCCTTTCAAAACACCTGGTTTCCTCCCTGAGCATCACAGTGACTCTAGCTTCTGTGCAAACCACCCCTCAGACCAAGTCCCAGCCACCCCGTGTTCTAGAAGGGCTCTTGCAAGTCTGTTGCAATGAATAAACCCAAACCAGAAGGTGCAAGAAAACCCTCACATCTCTCTGACCGCTGCTGAATGGAACGTTCACGATGACCAGAAAAGGAGAACAAAAAAGGTGGGAACAGGTTTTGTGACTTCTTTCCCAATAGCCAAAACAGCCACAGTCCCCTTTCAGTGCCCCTTACTAGTTGGAACTTACTAGTTCCAACAGCAAGTGTTAAGCAACAGCATATGAAACTGGGCTAAGTTTTTGTTCAGTTGATTCTTAATACTGCTATTAATTACTGACAGGAATGAAATATTACCTCAAAGGAGCAGAACTGCAATTACTTTAGGAACTCTGTAAGCCTTCAACAAAGAACCAGTGGAAGAATCTAGAACACTAAAAACCAGGTAAAGAAAATTAGATTCATCTTGTAACACTCAAATTCAGAATACCTGATGAAAACACACCAAAGCTACAGAGAAGTGACAGGTGACTTAAAAACCAAACAAAGAGAAGGTAACATGGAAGCCAGGATGGTCCTTGCACTTCTATACACCTAAACATTGCCACAGATATAAGATTCTTCCCTTTTACTTTCTCTGCACTTTAGAAGAATGAAAATAATATCCATTCCTTGTGCTCTGCAGCAGGTCTCACCTGTCTTTCCTAAAATGCTTTGTGACCCTTGCATGGAAAGGTGCTAGTGAAACGCAAAGTATGCAGCGTTGCTACTCTTCTACCTTTCCTGCATTTAGATACCTTCTGTACTTAGCTAATCCTTAATACAATCTTAAGTGTCATACAAGAGAAGACTGAAAACTGCATGTGAAATCCAAACCACTTAAGTTTGTGGGAATTTTCCTGCTGGCTGCAGTGGGAATAGGTTTTCATCCTACACATGCGTTTCTATCAGAGAAGTTATCAGTCTTCTGAAGACTGTAAACTCTCTGCTGCAAGAAGAACGATTCAGTGTGGTACAAAGGGATGTAGGCATGAGGAACTGTGTGCAAATCCCCCTCCCCGCTGCCTCCCCACCTGAAAAAAAAAGAAAAAAGCAAATAATAGTAGATAATTTTCCTGATTGTGGGGATTATAAGCATGTTAAAGAATGTCCCAAGAAGAAAATCAAAAAAAGTGATTCCGTTTGAAATTCACAGCAAAACTGGGTAACGTACTGAAAACAGTCCTAAGCTGGCCACACAGAGTGCAATACTTCTAATTTCCATGATTTCATTACATTCAGGGCAGCTGCCAGCATATTTAAGAATGCCTTGTATAACATTCCTGATGTCAGTTCCAAGAAGGAGCATTTGTCTAGTGTTTTCATTAGAGCAGTCTATCAACCAATTTTCTGTAATCAAAAAGGCATTCTATTAAAAATGATTGAGGGGAAGCAGACTGGAAGGTGACTGACTAAAGGGCAGAAGTCAAAGCAGCACCAAAGCAATGCTCTGTATGCTAAGAAACAAGTCCAAGTAAAAACCCAATCATTTAAAAGCTGCTTTCATATTTTTCATTTACAGATGCAAGTTCATAACAACAATCACCACCTGAAAATTAATTATTCCCTCCAGATTGTACTTATGCTTTAATTCACAGCTGCTGAACATATAATCTATTTCATACATTCCTGTCCAAGTAAGGTTTTTTCTTTCATACACCAACACTCAGGACACTGAAATTGTCCTCAAACCCTCCTGCTTTTTCCTAAATCTTTGCAACGGTTTCTTGATGGTGTCTCTTCATTGCAGCTTGATGCTGTATATGTAATTTAGCTACGATATTCTCAGCTGTACATAGCGTGCCTTTTGCCAGAGGACTGCTGAAACCACACGATGGCTTCACACAGTGAGGTTTTCTTACTGGAAGGAACCACAAGTAAATGACAATACATTACTTTTGTGTATTTACAACAAAGCAAGCAGCAGAAAAAGAACATTTCCCGGGTAGCTTGGAAGCTGTCCTTTTCCCTCACAGAGGGTGACTTTGCCACTCTCTTCTATGCTTTCAGCATCTCCTGACTTTGTACTGCTCTCGCCTTTACTGAGCCACCCACGGGCTGCCCTGCTCAGCTCCTTTGCCTTCATTAGCAGCCTTGAACTGCTGAGGTTGTGATCCGGCTTTCCCTTGCACACACAATCTCTCTCACTTCATACCTAGGCAGAAGAAAGATACAGCCTAGCTCAATTTGAGTCGAAAATATTTAACTCTCTGGATCAGTTAAACAATCATCTACTTCGATTCTTCTTTGTTGTGCAGATATTGTATAATACAGACCATTAGCTAAAACTTTCTGCTGAATCCACACACAGCTCCCCAGATGTTTACATAGCTCTAACGATCCCAAACATTCAAACCCTACCTTAGGCTCTCTCCCTGCCTTCTTCAATGAAGAAGCTGATTTGGAACTATGAGACAGAAAGGAATGATGTATTACCAGAACTCCGACACATTTGGAGTTACTTTTGGTTTATAGTTCTTAACAGGTTGACAACTAATCATGTCAAATCAAGCCAATCTCCTTTTAGAGCAGGGATTCAGATCTTATGGGTAAGGTATTAACATTAGATGCCACATATTTCAGACTTGAGTAAAGCTTTTGACACAATCTCAAGTGATATTTTCATTAATGCAAGTGTGCTCTCCCTGCAGTTACTGGTTGGATGCTCATTTCCAGAGAAAACCTGTCAATGGCTCATTATCAAGCTCAAAAACTCCATCAAGGAGGCTTTCATACAGGCTGTATTTTTTTAATGTGCTTATTAAATGCCTTAATGTTCAGTGTGAATTATAGCCTGTGCTTATTACATTTACAGATGAGAAGAAACTGGAAGGGGATATGACAGGGCCGGAGGTCACAATGATCCGGAGAAAGTTTAAAAAAACTAGATGAAATTAATTATGAATAGAAAATGTTTTACTTGAGCATGAATAAATCAGTTATAAACATACAGCATGAGACTGGCCACTTAAGCAGCAGTTCAGCAGAAAAGGAACTGCGGCAACAGTGCAATACAAACAGAGCATTAGTCAACAATGTCTTGCTATTATGAAATCAGTACAAGATTTGTGCATCCAGTTCTGATTATCACACTACTTGTGGCACATTTTGAGAGTGTTCGGAGGAAATCACTGAAGACAGCATTCAGAGGGGTCCGTAAAATACTACTTACAAGTAAAAGCTACAATCACTTCAAAATGATGAGTTGAAAACAAAGTACCTGTGGAAGGGGAGAGACGAGTGCCTTTGTGGATAGGAAAAAAATGTCAAACAAATATTCATAAACTATTATATGGTAAAATCAGTGAAACACAGAAATAGATGGACTAGGAGCATTGTAGTATCTCCTACAATGATTAGACTAACATTGCTTAGAAATGGCCTAGGTATAGAGATCCTGTGTTGAGGCAGCAGAACTAGACAACCTCTTGCAGCCCCTTCCATCCACCAGATGATATTGGGTGCAAAGCAGCGTGAAATTACGAGCTGAAACCACTGCAACAAGAAAAGACCTTTCTGAAAATGAATAAAAGAAAGTAACTACAATATCTTCTACTCTTCTTTTTGTTCTATGCAAAAACCAAGTAAAAAATAAAACATTGCTGCGAATAGTCATCTCCCCTCAAAGAATCTGTACTCCAATTTCACCATTTGCTGCCATGTACATCTCTCACACAAAGGACTTTTTACATAACTCTCCCTGCGCTGTAAGTTTTGGTTTGGGGCCAACAGCTGCTTCATGCCTTTCAGAACAGACTGCTGGACAAGCAAAAGCAGAAAGAGGCTGGCATAAAGAAAACAGCACCTTTGTTTATAAAACAAATACTACTTTGGAATTTGCAAACTTTTCAGTCAAAGAATTTCCTTGTCATAACAACACATGAAGTGCCCCATATTTATAAGAGCACGCTAGGAAAAAAACCACCTAAGATGTGAGATGCTACTGGTGTGATATTTGCCATTATTTCAGTGTAGAAGGAGGCCAACAGATATTAGGAGTCTCAAATCGTGGCAAGTTACCCTGGAATTCAAGTCATGATGATGAAGGCTCAGAATGTGGTGATTAGTCCAGAAGATGTTCATGGAGAGATTTATTGTGCATTTGTTACCAAATACATGAAACACTTTCCTAGAGACAACAATCTGATCGAGCAGTGGCCATTAATTGTGAAGGGAACAGGATCATTTGCTGTGAAAGGAGGTAATCAATGGGTGGAGGCCTCAGCCAGACATCTGACAATTAAAGGATTAAAGCTGTGGTATGCAGTTTCCCTAAGAAGGAAAACAAATAGAAGCCTTGGAGCTCCTACCAAAGACGACGAAAATAGAAAGCAAGAAAATTAGTCATCCATGATGCTGATGCGAGAAGTATTAAGAGTCATCATGAAGTCTGAAATACTACCTTGCCTTTCATTTCTGTTGTCTACCTCCTTATCAAAACCATTCTTAGACGAATGTTGGCAGAACTGATCACTATTGAGGACTTTTTACTTAGCAGTAACAAGGCAAGAGAGGGTCACTAATAAAATTTTCCGTATTCCAGCAACAGTACACAAGACTTGGATGAAGGATTGATTTAGGGAAAAGAATTATTTTATGAGATCAAAAAAGTGCTCAGTGCATGGATGGCGGTTTGGTGCAGGTGAGTCTTGGAAAACGCATTGCCCAAAATTACATGTTTAAAGCACAATTTATGACTTCATGTATCTATGTGTATAATAGGGGCTGCATGTTTTTCACAGCATGGAATCGTTTCAGAGGTAGGCATTCAGAAAGAAAAATAAAAATCACAATTCTCTTTTTCCCAGATCGTGTACTGAATCCATCGTCCCCCTTCATTTCTTCCAGATGAGATGGTAACTTTTTGGTACTTATGAGTCTGGTCTAAAGAAATTTTAATACAGGAGGAGAAGGGCAGAGTGTGTATCTATGCGCAAGCTAGGAGGGATGGAGTTGGAGGAGGTCTTGTGGTGGGGGAGCTCTGTACAGCATGGAGTGCAGGAGCTCTATAAATTACAGCCTTGTCTTTTATTTTTAGTTGATCTAATGCGACATGTCACCTATTAACTGCACTCTTTTTCATAATTAATGATGTCTAGGAAAATATTCCAAAATTCTCCTCTGATAAGCACCTAGACAAACTTGATGTTTCCTCTCCAGGACGCAAAAGAGGACGTTAAACTGTTTTCACCCCCACATCCCTCGAGCCATGAGAAGTACCAGATCCATCTCTGCTGGGCCAGACTAAGCCCTGGTTCACCACAAACTCAGTGCAGTACCGACAAATGATCTCCACAGTAAATGATGCAAATAAGAAATGTCAGCATGTTCCAAAATTCCTCACTTAATCTTATTGCCAGTTGTATAGTCTGGATAATCAGTAAATAAATCCCCTCTAACTTTGCTCAAATCCTTAGGGGCTAAAAACACAGAGAGCACTTTCTAATTCATTCTCATTAACCTTCCCAGCTCTAAACAAAGTAATTTCCTACTTTTCTTAGAGTCTGATTTTTCCGCTGGCCTCTGCAACACCTGATTTAGCAGCAATGATTTCTCACTTGTGATTTCTGTTTTGAACTGGCATTGTTCTTTCTCCTCACACATATGCTTGCTGGAATAGCACGAATCAGCAAGATTTAAAACCTCCCATTCTCAAGTTTGAAGCCCCTAAAGGGAAATTGCAGTTGTGATGCCAAGGAACACAGTCGTACGTTATTTGACTTTTCCTCAGCCAGGCTGACAGCAGAGGGGGAGGGAGGGAGGAAGGAAAGGGGAAGGGAGAGGAAGATGGCATTTTAATAGCACCCACACTGATTTCACACAGTTGGACCACTGTGCTCCGGAGCGGCACCATTTCCTCTCCCCTTTGCCTCACACTCAGCCAGTAGTGCTACGCCAGGCTCTCTGGGAAGGATTCTCAATCTTTTTCTCCCAGCATGGACTGCATCTCAGTACAGAAATCTGTCTCGTGGACATCTCCCCTCACAGGCTAGCTGGCTAGCCCACCCTTTACCCCGATATTTGAAAGACCTTGCATCCCAAACCTTGCACAGACCACCCCACCAGCATCCCAGACGTGACTAAATGGGCCAACATTCCTGCCATGACAAGATGGATTATCTCCCCATCCCTTGCCCCAATTCTCATAGTCTCTGTAGCACCCACAGTGACTGCTTATCTGAAAAAAATAACAACAGGAATCTTTTAATCTAATTTAGCAAGTGGACATACAAGAACCACCAGCATCGTACACAGATAAATCTACCTTTCCCAGATTGTAGTCATATGCCAAACATACCTTGGCCAGAATTCTCATCAAAACATTTCATTTGATAATTCAGATCCTAAGATTCAAAGCTCTCTTACACGTTAATGGATTTTCCATAAGGCCTCCATCAGGCAGAGTGACAGTGGTCTACAAATTCTGGCAGGAACCCTTACCTCAGTAGAGCGTCAATAATCACCACCATCCATACTCCCCGTTTAAGAATTCCTTTAACTTTGCAAGCAAAAATTTGATCTGCAACATTCCTCTAGCAGAAAAGCCTCAAAAGAGAAGAGGAATTTGAAAACACAGAGTTTTACTGAAGTGTAACAAGAATTGCTAAACAAAAGAAAATCATCCATCTAGGAGCATTTTGGATTCATGCCACAAGAACATAAATTAAAAATTATTGAGTAAAATGATTTTCAGGGGAAGAAATGAAGAAGAGATGGAGTTGTGCTGCACAAAATCCTGGACCGAATGACATTAGATACTGCTTTATGACATGGCTTCCCTTTTGTATAAATATGCCAAAACCCTTCCAAGTATTCTACAAAACCCAGTAGAAAATGAAAGATTTTCCCTTTTTTTTATCCTTCCCTCCCTAAAATAAAAGCAAATTGTATTTAAGAGACAGTGAGATTCTGGTAAGTTAATACACATGTTTGTAAGCAACAAACATAAACACTTATAAGACCATGTTACATACACTTTGGCACAAACCAAACAAAACCTAAAAAAGTTTAAACTCGAAGTCACTCAGACTTCCTCTCTGTAGCAAAGCTAAAGGAGGTCTGTGATTAGCACTCTACCCTGAGGTCCGAGCAGACACAATTTGGAGTTTACCTTTGCAGTGAAGATCACCTGGCTGTATTGTTGCCACAAACAACCCTAACCTCACACTTCAGCTGGATATTTTTGCAACTAACTTTTGTAAAGACCTATGGCATTTTCAGTTCAAAGGACTGATATTTTTTCTCTCCAAAAGGTGAAGTCAAGACTCAGTCGAGATTTCTCATTTTTCATTGTACAGCAACGTACAATCAAGAAATCCCATCCTTGTGGCAACACAGTGAAAACACCAACTTCTTTCAAGACAGTAGCTCACACACACACTCTCAAGGTTGAGAACTGTTTTTGTCAAGAAGAGAAAAAACTGCCACACCATTAGGGCTAGCCCTTCTCTTTTTAAAGAGTTTATGCCTGCTCAGCAAAGCTGGGTAGTAAGAGCAGTGGTTTAACGTGTTGTCCCAATCAGTGTGGCTACAGATATAAAAGTTTCACTCTTCCCTTACGGTTCTATTTTAAAATGTTTTCTGCAATAAAATTACTGTGAGACAGCTAAATCCAAGGGCAGGCCTGGAACTTGAACCCATGGCCTTCTGGCTTAGAGGTGAGACTATTCTTAACTGAGCCAAAGTGACACAAACATAATACGCTTTCAAGGTTTTTAGAGAGCTCCGTCATAATTTAAAAACACTAAGTCTTTGTGGTACAAACCACAGCACAGGAAAGAACTGGGGCTCCCTTTTTACTGCTAATTTTAGCCGATGAATTGTTTATAATCTCCTGCGAAATACATAAGCCTTACTCTGCCTTAAGCTAAGAGAGGACAGCCTTTCAAAACTGATTCTTAATTATAGTGTTCCCCTGCTAGATGGGATGGAGGCAGGTTCCAAAATTGTGTCAAGAGTATATGAAGTGATAAAATGAGGATGGGTGAGCTATTTTTAAACATACTCAAAAGACTTTGAGGTCAAAATCCCTGAATTTATAGCCTTATGGTCATATTAAGACTCATGGGTTACTAAGACCTGCATGGTGAGACTCAAGTATCATTTCATTTGAGACACCCTCCGGCTTCTGCGCATGTGTTCCCCACTAGTCTGCCTGCCAAACTGGGGGCCCCTAGGGAGCCACCTTTAAGCACAGATTATATCCCTCCTGTAGACAAGGCATTTGGGAGACAAAGGAGATGAGATGCTTCCATCACAGCGTATTCCCTCCTCCTTTCTTCTCCCAAGACATTTTGCAAGTGAGGGGCCTGCCTTTCCAGATGGGCAGGAATCGAGTGAGTTAGAGAGAGGGAGTTTGAGGAGTCTTAGGCAAAAGCACGTAATTGCTCCTTACTCGACCCAGTCTGGAAAGTTAGTACAGCCTCAGGCTCTCGCTGCAGTCGTGTGTTTCCCATTTGAAGAGGGCAGCCGGGCATCTGCTGCTGGGACAGGACAGAGAGGCATTCAGCCCGGTTTAAACAAAAGTGATCCTGCCCTCTCCTACACGGTTTATTCTCCGCCGCAGGGAGAAAGGCTTTACAACAACTCCTGAAACATATCTTAAACTTGTTTGAAAAGTTCAGATTTCTAACAAAATCATTGTTCTCCTCATGGAAATAAACCACATACGGGCGTCACCTGGGAAGGAACTGGCACTGCCTTAGCCCCCAGCACTGCCAAATAATGCTCCTGATCTGTTTTGACTCATGGCAGCATTTGGCTATGAAAAAGCTGTTGCCCTCTATCATCATACTGCTTTTTTTCCAGTAATGAGCAATCTAGCAAGTGGGGAGAAACAAACTGGACAGACTTTCCCTGCTTTGCGAGTTGAAGTGGAAATAGCTCTCAGACCCTTTTCCCCATCATTCTTGACAGCCTACAAAACCTTTAGGTGTGTGTCTAGAGGACAAATCATTGCCATCATGGAAGTCCAAATGGAAAAAATGACAACTTTAGGTGATGCATGGACTTCCATGAAGTGACATTTAACGTAAAATACTAATGAAATGTAGATGGTCAAAGTAAAAACATTAGTCAAAATAAAACTCAAACATTTTAGTGATTGCTTATGGATTTATAAAGCCACATAACATGCACAAAACAAAAGCCTTGTTAAAAATGCTGTTTAGTACAACAGTTCAGTGCAAAAAAAGGCCTAGTTAAAAAAATATGGTCTTCTTGGCTCTGTTCGTAATTAATGTACACTCACGTTTTGATCAAAAGGAGTTACTGGAGTGAGTTCTGTACTATACCTATCAGAGGACTACGGTGCACTTATTAACATTAGAGGGTCTCCCACTCAGAGCAATACTGCAGGGAGCCATGTTTCTTAGTCATTTTACAAGTATTTTGTATTTTTACAAATCCATAGTATTAGACCATCCTATAAGCATTAAAGACTCATTCTTTCAAGCTTCCATATCTTGGTCTGAAAATCTTTACTATTACAATAGCAATATGGTGAGTTTGGAGACACTTTCTTCCCTTAAGGACAAGAGATGCCACTCCTTTATGGCTATGGACACTCATCAATTATTACAGAATTGTTACTTTCAGGAGCTGAGCCTTATTTATCGCCAACTGTAGTTACTAGAGACCTTTTTCCAACATTCACCAGCATTTACTCAGACTAAAACAACCGCTTCCTTACATTTCAGCAGTGGCAAAACCAGTTTTAAAGCTTTTCCTACAAGTGCCCTCCATAAGTTTGATTTTCAAGCACACAATTCCTGAACTCTGCTCTGCACCACAAATCATCCTTCAGCTCCATCCTGTACTCCTGCATCCCACTCTGCTCCCAGTGAAGTTGCTGGCAAAATTCCCACCAAGTTTAATGGTTCTGTCTTATTCCTTCCAATCCCCAACCAAGGTTAGTTTTTTTTCTCCAAGTATAAACAGAATTCAGCAGGTAAAAAAGTTTTGTCTAATGTGGCACTAAGGCTGTGGAATTTACCCCCATGTGAAAATGGCACAATAAAGTCATTTGTTCAAAAGTAAATTGAAAACATTCCAGTCCTCTCAGCCTTATGACTATTAGCTTTAGTTTCTGCACAGCACTGTAGAATGTCTGGCATCAAAGGCACTTTGTACATTACACTGAACTTGTATTGGACACTGTTAGTGGACCATTAATCACAGTGAACAAAGGTCCCATGCAAACACAAAAAAGTACTGATTTTTCACATTTTCAGCATGGACTAGAAAAGGTTACCACCACAGTTTTCTGGATACTACACATTTTGAGACATGAAGTGTTGACAAGGCATCTGAAAGCGTGTAGATTTTTCAATTGATAATTACATATTCCACATTAAACAATTCTTATCTGTCCCTAACACTTTCTAGAGTTAGACAGAAACATACCTCAGCATAAACTAGCACAAGTTAAATTGAGATGCCTACAATGCATGTACTTCTTTGCACCCACACAGAGATAATGTGTGTGTGCAGGGGCAATGGTTATTGGCAAGAAACTACAATGTTGTGAACCATGGTTCAAACGAACCAAGAATGACAAGAGTGGGAGAAACTGAACCCTTACGTGAAACCCACAGTAACAGATCAGCCAGCCTGGGGGAATGGGATTGTACGTTTGGAAGCATTGGAAAAGGAATGGCAACTGAACCAACATAAAAATGAAAAACTGGTTTGAAAGAGAAAACCAGTCCGTGGCCAGGCAAGCAGCAAGGAAGCCATGGAGGAAAGACCATGGTCTGAAATCACAGGCACGTGAGCTTTCAGCTCCTCACGGCTGCCATGAGGAGTTTCTTGTCTTCCAGGCCTAAGCAGGGGAAAACCGGAGTCATCAGCCCTGAAGATTGCTATTTGGCAGGATGATTTCCATAGGGTTCCACAGAGCAAAGGATTGTGGCTACCAGGCTTTCACAGGCAAAAGTTCTTGCACTCTTATACCACATATCTCAGGTGAAAGAAGACCTACTATATCATTATCATTCGTTCCTAACCAGGACAGGAGATGTGAAAGGAAGCAGTGGGGGGAATACATCGCTACACTTGGAAGAGAAAGATACATTGTGCAGAATCTCCTCCAAGTAAAGCAATAGCTCCTGCTACTGCCCATGGAGCAGATGCAGAAAAACAGTATTAAGCCACCAGTATGATATTTGGGTGTGTGGAACAGCACATGCAGCACCCACATTCATCAAAATGGAAAGAAAACCCATGCACGTACAGTCTTGTTAGTTGAACCATGACTGTATGTAAGGCTTTTCAGCATGTTTCTAAAAAGAATAAAATAAAATAAAATAAAATAAAATAATAAAATAAAATGTAAAGATGGCAGAGCATGCCAGACTCAAGAAATGAACTCATTTTCAGACTAAGGGAAGATTGACAGACCTTTGGTTCAGCAAAGTGACACCCTTAGGAGGCTGCCAATATAAAGATGAGTATTTATGAAAGAATAGCACAGTTAAAAAGGTGTCTAACAGATAAGTAAGTGATCAAATGGGAAGAACTATCAGCCTTGAAGGATCGCACCCTCAAAGCGTCTAATGGATCTGTCTTGTGGAAATAAAATAGCATGAATTTGCCAGTTAAATTTGTTTCTGCCCATAACACAAAATTATGAGGTACTGTCAACACAATGGGGGCTTGAACAGTGTCCTGGAAGATATGGGTCACTTTAAGGATTGGAAAAAAACAGAATCAGGGCAAAATAATAGTTATATGCTGACAGACTAATGACAGCTGCTGCAGCGGACTGGGAGCTCATCAACTAGCAATAACAAAAGAAAAGAAAGCCCAAACACCTCTAACTAAGCAGCAGATAATTCTGAGACTCTGCTAAAATGTGGCCATGAGAAGAGCAAATGAATTGGCAGTCTCTGTTGTGAGCAATGCAGGTCCAAGAGAAGGAACAACATCTTGTACAGGATCAGTGTGACCTTGTCAAGGTCACTCGTGGAGGATGCTATGTGTCTTCTGGCAAAAGATAACACTGCACATTGCCCTGGTTTCCAGGGTTGCTGCACTACTTCCTTAAGAGTCAAATAAAACTGCATGGACAGAGCAAGAGGATTTTATTGCAACAGCATTGAAATTGCTTTTCAGTCTCCATCACTGCTCTTCGGGAGCCCTAGACAGTTAAACTGAAATAGCTCTGGATCTTATATGGACTATATGAAGAATAAAATAACTCCCCGACAAGGTCCTTGTCCACGTTCCAAAATATACTCCCCTGCCTCTGAGCTGGAAAGAGCTCTGCATCAGCTCTCTTATTAAGCTGGGGAGAATATCTGGGAGGAAAGAACAAAGATATTTGGTTAGCAGTCTCCAAAAACTTTCATGCATACACTCATCAACCCAAAGCTCCTTCTGCTGCTTATGGAAAAGAGGAATGTGGCCTTTGGAAAAGACTCTTCTTAAGAAGCCACCGGGCATGGGGACTATTGTTTGACCACTTTCTTCAGCAGGGGCTGGAGAAGTACTGTGTGTTCCAGAGGTCAGTGCAAAGCGATTTAGGGAGACTGGTTAGACTAGAGAAATGGTGTAAGGAAACAAATTCCTGCCCTTCCAAGCATGATTTTCCCATTCCGGTCTCCAAACTGGAGAATCAGTCCCCTGAATCTTCACCCTCTACAGGATTGTATGTAGGGAGGAGAGGGGCCTGGCCATGAAGAGTGATCAGAACAGCAGGAGGAGCAAACAGAAACTGTCATTGTCAGTACAGTGAGCTGACTTGTCACCTTCTGTCCCACTTCCAGGAGCCTTCATCCAAGTTGGTAAGGAGGTGTGACTCTTACGTGAGAAGAGCAATGCAGCTGAAAAGGTGGGTAAATAGCTGACTAAAGATCTTGATGCTCCTGTTATCATATGGGCTGCTGTTTTCAGCTTCCGTGTAACAGAAAAGGGAAGGAAAAACTTTATCTGAGACTCTAAAAGTAACATTCAAATGGATAAAATCAAATTGGACTGGACCCTTGGTACTCAGTATCACACCTGAGATAACCACCATGTCAGTCACTAGTCTCATCTAACCAAATCAAATGCCACATTTGAGGATCTGCTATTCCAGCTAAATCTCCATAGCTGTCTTGTGAAAACTTCTTGGGTGTTTATCAGAAGAGGAATGGCAGAAGAGGGTGAGAGGGAGGTGAACCCTTTAAAATATAATTTATTTTCTGGCTACCTTCCTTTCATAAGGGAAACAAAAAAAAAATTGTTCAGCTTAAATTACAGGCATGCAGACAAGCTCTCTCAGCCCCAGAAATTCATCCTGCACATTGATTAATAGTCAAACTATTAGAGCTTTAGCATGAAAAATGGACTAGGCTTCAACTAAAGGTTGCCTGTACCTAATGATGCAGTGGAATGAACATTTTCATTCCAGCTAAACCATTCCTGTTCCTGTAAAAATAAAGAAATACAATCTTGAGTTATGAAAAAGACTCAAAGAACTCTGCATAGTTCTAGACTTAAAAAATGCCACGCATTTTAAGAAATCTGTATATAGAGGATATGTTACCTGTGAAGTCAAACACATATATAATTACATACATGTACATGCAGAGTATAACCATCTGACGTGAGGTCAGGGAGCAGAAGACAAGTTGGTGACCATAACCTAGAATTTCACAAGTACAAGCACATTACTAGATTTTTACCTAGCTCCTGTCTCAGGCTAAAAAAATTAATCTGTAATTAAAAAAAAACCACCGCAAGGAAGCGCAGCGAACTCTATAGCTTCTGCCTTGCAAGGCTGCCTGACACAGGACTTGCCTGGAGATCTCCCTGTGGTTCAGTCCCTGGCACCATCAGCTGGGCTTGCAATCAAAAGCTGTAGAAGGAGGTAATTAAAAGTGACTCTACACCACTCCACTGGCAGGGGAACAAAAAAAAAGACTCCACTGCAGCCACCGAAAGAGGGTGGGAAGGGATTCAGGGGTGTGTAAGAGAACGCATGTGTGTTGCTCCAGCTTCAGCGATTTCCATTATGGAAACACAGCACTTGACAGCTTTTAACCTTTATATTGCTGAAGTCAAATATCAACTTTTTAATTTCAGCACATAAAATGTAAGTTCTAGTTTGGCTAATGTCAACAGCGCATTCTCCCTAAGCCACAAGTAAGGTGCAGAGTTGAAAAAGCCTCGCAAAGTAGAAGGCTGAAAAGTGGAATTACGCTCAAATAATGATGGCCACCAGCATTTCTGCTGGCTAGACCAGTGATTTTCAAGACTACAGAACTTGGGGAGGGTGCGGAGGAAGGCCACAAGGTTCAAACCATCTTGTTGGCTGCAGGAACAACTATTAAAAGAAATTAAGAGAAAAAAGTCAGACCCCAGAAGGAGCAGAAGACAGCGTGTTCCAACTCTAACCAGCTGAAGGAAAGTTTATATAAAAACAATCACTTGGTTAGTGACTCATAAGGAAAGAATCCCTAAGCTTTCTTCAGGGAAACCCCAGTAAATAACATGTCTAAAAACACATGAAGATGGTGTTGTCTGTTCCGTTACGATACTCAGTCCACATGATAAGACCTTTGGCAGCAGGACAACCTGCTGAGCACAGTTCTCTTCGGGAAACCCAAAAAATGGTAATAACTGCCGTGGCTACTTGCAAAGTCTGCCTCATATTCTAACTCTTGTATGACGTGTCTCATGCAAACCGGGAAGAAATGTGAAAAGAATGTTTTTTGTTACAGCCTTGGAGAGTGCTTCTCTGTTGACTGCACGCAGTTGTACTCTCAAGATATATAAATGCCTGGATTTCAATACATTATGCATCTTTTATAACTAAATGTTACGGATTCAAATATCTTGCCATATGACATCCAAAGAAACTGAGAAAGCTCGCTGCAGGCACAGCCTCTCTGGAATATATTATCAGACACACATCAGGCTGTGCAAGAAAGTACTCTGCCCAAAGAAAGGACAGATATAACTTGCAATGTATAACAACTTTGGCTATGAAAGGATATTTTTCTTTAATTTTTATTTTTTTTAATTAGCACAACATTCTGGAAGCATGTTGTGTGTTTTTAAGCATATCTTCCAGCAAAGAGACTTTAAACTCGTCAAAGTTACGTTCAAAAAAGTATGAAAAATTACAGTGGTTTGCAAACAAATGACCGGATCTGAACACCGTGATGCCTGAACTTGGACTGACTAAAAAACTACTATTGGAGATTCCAGGTTAGTAATATTAGCAAAAGTATTCTGTGTCAAGCAGAGCTTAGGTTCTGCAGCAAAGTCACTTAGTTTTTGGAGATAACCAGGAAGACTGCGTGGAAACTCGTAGCACCCTCGTAGTAATTTTACCTCACTCCCTAATGAGTTTTTAGGTTGTTAAGTGTGAATGTGGACATTTTAATTTGCGTTGGAAACCTCCCCTGCCCAAAGTTATTCCTTTACATACCGAACATAACGTGTTTCAGTTTACGCTGCTCCCCATATTTTCAGCTGCTGTAGACACATAGCAGACTCCAGAAATTTTCCAGGATATAGCCAAAAACTTGTCAAGAAAAAAATTGAAGGTTGGAAGCATTGAAGAGTCATGCTCAAGGGATTGTGGCGTTACCATAGTAAAGCACTGTTTTTACCAAAATGCTCAGCAGCAAAAGAGGTAGCATCACTGATATTTGAACTGTAATTTTCCGTTGTCAGTCGGGGATTGAATTTGGAAGGAACAGGGTATTTGTGACAATCTTTCAGGTATTTGTGACTATCTGTAAACTCTGGTAGATAGCTTAATGCTCTTCTATATATGGTTACATATGTTTTAGAAAAAGCTATGAAAGAGCAGCCTAAGGAAGCAAGAGCTTCACACAGAGAAAAAAAAGCATCTGCAAATAAGATATAAGTAACTGCTTTAAAACAGGAGCATCTTTTAGGTCAAGTAAACCATTCCAATATCTGAAATGGAAGATTCAACTAGAAAGAGCATAGGAAGGAATGACTTTGCCTGAAAACCTAGCAATACACAAAAGAGCAACAAGACACACTGAAAAGTGCTACACCCTTTCATCTTTCATGAAATGGCAGCATTCCTGAGCCTTACCAGAGAAAAAAATGTGTATTTAAGTAAATTTGAGTTCCCTTGCTTTCCTTTCATGTTGCCTGTAGACAACTACCCAGCTACCTGGCATGAAGAACAGCTGAGCTTCTGCTGCTAAGGACCCACTACAAAAAGTGGTCTACAGTCAAGAGGATCCAGGCTTGGAAGGAATAATCACAGATTATTCCAGACACAGATCCCTAGAAATACATACAGCTCCCCTGTGGAATCTCATCAGATAAGATACGAATTTTGACGGGAAAATGTTGATACTTAGATACACTAAAGGAAACCCATTCCATGTACCTGAACAAAGACACCAGGGGTCTTTGAAAACACACACACATTCAATCTGTCTTGGGCAAAATCCTTTGTAACAAAAGGACAGAGAATTTGACACGCATGCTTACATCTTGGCTAGTTCACAAGGATTACTGATTTTAAATCGCTTGAACAACTAATCCAACAAAACCATTTGAGCAAATTTCCAATCATACTTTAAGCTGAGATGCTTCCACCAGAAAAGGGCAGACACTCAAAATGAAGTAGTGTCAAATTTTGGAGATTACTTGAAGAAGTCTGGTAGATAAGAGTACTAAAAGATTGTTATCAAAAGACAGGCAGAAAGTAATCACTGCATACTCCAAAGGTGTTGGAGCAAGGTATTTTTAAATAATGACAGATGAAGACATCTTGCCGAACCTGCTCCAAACGACTCAAAATACTGCCTTCTCAGGCTTGAAGAGAGAACTCTTGTGAAAGAAATCATGCTGCTTCTTTACATGAATCATTAGTAACAAAATAATCTCAAATCCCATGTCCTCTGCTAGTCAGATCAGTGACAAATACGTAGTTAGCCTCTAGACCCTCCATTTCCAATGGCTAGTGACAAACTTAACAAAAAACACAGTCAGGACACTGCTCCGTAATTGTCCACTGATGTCATTCTTTGACTGCAAGGAACTGTGTTTTCACTCTAACTTTGTAAAATGGGATCCTGGTCCACAACTGCAGCTTCTAGACAAATAGTATCTATTCACAATATTAAAAACAGCTGCTGGAGCGGCATCATGCTGTGGCTTACAAAAGAAACTGTACAAATAATATGGAACTAAATAAAAGAAATACGACATGGGGCAGAAATCACAGCCCCAATCAGACAATGCCAGGACTGGTTCTAGGAAAGGAGAACTGTATTTTAGCAGAACAGCAATCAGACTACAGAAAGCAAGGAAAAAACCCAACAGTCCGCTAAAAACGTACGACACTGAAGATAACACATCCACTCACACAGGGTGAAATTCGGGCTTTGGAAGTTGATGCCACTGACTCCAGCATGCCCACCTTCCAGCCTTGCCATGACCTAGACAGCTGCAATTAGACCACTTCTGAGCATATGGCATTCACTCATCAGATATTCCCTGCAGAACAGTGTACAACAAAGAATAAGGAGTTGATAGTGCTTCTGAGAATTTGCTATCCGAATTGTCCAGATAACCTTTATTAAACATAATTTAGAATTATGGCAGAGCAGTTGTTTCCAGAACGTAGTCCTGAGCAACTACAGACAACTACACAGTGCCCACAGAACACAGCTAGGCACAACCAGCCTGTGACTGGAAAGTTCATTATGTGGAGGCTCCTGCTTCCACTGGAGATTATCTAGGTCTGCAAACCAAGCAGAGTTTTAAACCACCGAACTACAACTGAATGCCAAATTACATTGCATGAGACTAATTTTTCTCATGGACTTTATACTCAATGCTCTGGGTTAGTTTCTTTAGTTGATTTCTTTAACCCCCCGCTTAACTATACTGCCACCCAGTATGGAAACCTGAACTGTTCAACGGGTCAAGATAATATTGTACAACAAACATAACTGGAAAGTTTAAGTATCTGCTATTTAAAGGGTCTAATATGGGCCTGATGCCTTGTGCAACAGCTCATGGTAACTTTCTCTCTACCCACCACAGAGCTTATACCCACTTAAATAATTTAACATATGTTCTTGGGACCTTGTAGCACATTCAATGATAAACAATCCTCTCTTTGAATTACAAATAACTTGATTACAAAAGAGGAAAAACAGAGGTTGAATTTAAAAGAGAAAGAATTTAAAGAAAAGATTACTTGTTTCCAACTGCAGGAAGAGGGGGTTTAGGAACAAGGGTATGAAAGTCACCAAAGAAACTGATCAACAGCACAAAATGTCCACGTGTAGCTCTTCCTAGTGGGAAATCCCAATTTGCCAAAAATTGGCACACTTGTCACAAAACAGAACAAAGAGAGAAGGACAGGGAAGACATCAGTCAAAGGACACATGGGATCCGGGAAACAGGTGAGACAGGAACTGAAGAGTGACCAGAGAACAGGAACACATGTCATCATGGAAGGAGAGTTGCACGCACGAAGAATGCAGGTCCAGAATGGAGGATTTCACACAGAACACAGAACTTGAGTCTGACTTGGCATATGGAAAGTAATTATAAACCCATCTCCACAAAAACAAGTTAGGTAGGAAAGGTTAAAGAAATCCAGGATGCACTATGCGTCCCACTAGACATTGCATATCTTAGTTTTTGTCCAAAACAGGGTAAAAACAGCATTCAGTTTCTCCTGAGCATTTTGTTTTCCCTTGTAAATCAGAAAAAAAGAAATATCTGGCTGTTTACCAGCTGCCCTCCACCCTCATGTCCAATGACTACATTTCCTGTTACACTGTAAATGCTATGGAAGGGTGACATCTTTGGCAGAAAAAAAATCTTTCAAATTTTTATTTACTCCCAGTTACTACTCAGGAGCAGGGTTTTGTGCAGTTATTGACTTGGGAGACAAAGAAGATATTGTAGGACCATCCTAAAGCCTTGTGATGACTGTGCTTCCCCTTCTGTTTGACCCCCTCATGGGTGACCCCATCCCGTTGCACTAAAGGGGCAATTAGAGCTTCCTGACTGCAGCTCCCCTGAGAGCTGGAGACACAGAATCTCCAGGTGCAGGCATCAGCCTGGAGCCCAAAGGACCTTTGTGGCAGAGATTGGGGTAGCACAGTCCAGAAGCACCTTCCTCTCCATCAGCCAACTCGCAGTGCTCATTGACCAGGGCTGGGAAAGCATCCTTAGAGGTTGGCCACCTTCACTGCCTTCCCCAGGGCAAATCTCACTACGTGTCCAGAACAGGGTTAACACTCAGGCTTCATGGTCTGAAACTTCATAACCAGAGAGTTTTTGCCTTTCTACAGAGCTTCAATGAAATCCTTCATCAAGTGGTACAAAAATTAGCTGCGCCATAAAGAATGAAGAATTTAAAAATATTTTCAATATGCAGACGCCTTGCCAAAAGCACAGTAAAGAGCCCACCATGAACACATTACAGAAATAATAAAAAAAAAGTTTGCCCATTTCTAAATTTCCTGGAGTTTGCTTAATGTCAGCAGTCCCATTTAAGAGCAGAAACGTAAAACCCTGTGACAGTTATTGAACCCCCGACCCCTGAAAGGCAGTTACCAGCTTTGCTGCGACTGGTTTTGAAATCACTCAGGCCGCTAGCCTGCATCTCATTACAGTCAGTGCAACTGATGCAATACTATGAATCTCTTTTTCCCTGCACATTTTTAACTCTCTCGTGCCAGCGATTATTTCACTTTTGCAAGAATATAAACCAGGGCTGCTTTGTTTCTCAGGGAACATTGTGGGAACAAGGTTGCATCTAGTTTTTGTTTGAACTAGTAAATATGAAGGAGCACAAGAAGACAGTTTTTATCTGAAACACATTTTTGCAGTCTTGAAATAGTGAGGCAGCAAGAAAGAGACTGAAAAACAGCCTGCCATTTCGTTTCCTCCCTGTAGCTTGGACTGCTTTTGATCCAGCATGTGTGCGCATGCACACTCACTCGGTCTGCTTCTTTACACCGTGACTTCATTGTAAAATTCAATTCATCTGTTCAAAGCAATGACTGAAACACTGTCTGTAAAATTATGGCATTTTTCCACTTTAAAAAAAAATAAATAATTAAACACTTCTTCATTTAAAAGTTATTTTTAAACCTAGTTGGCCTGAAGCCAATTTTAGTTATAACTGAAGTGGATTCTTCTTTTCCTAGAATTCAATGCCCTCCCTTTCTAAAATATATAGTAAAAAA
>NW_009735641.1:99256-128698 GCF_000703405.1 Apaloderma vittatum | reverse complement strand
AATATATAGTAAAAAAAAAAAAAAAGGGTAGTAAAGCCAGTAAATGCAGTTTACACTTCTTTTACACTTCTGCCCACACCATTTCACCCTCTGACATATCAGCACAGTTTGCTTTTCAACTTACTGCTATGCAACAAATTCAAACAAGTTTCTAATTTCCCAAAGTTTTTCTAGTTTAGGAAGTTAACTCAAACATGACCTTAGCAATCCCAGAGCAGAACCAGTTACTTCCAGCTTGAATCCGGCTGTGGCACTGGTAGAGCCTCACCACAGCCAGTAATGGGCTGAGTCAGAGTTTATGTCTGGGAGGTAATTGAAGATTCTTCAGAAACATGGCTGAATTTGAAAAAGAAAGCACCAGAGCCTTATTACAATGCCAAGATACCTCTGGGTCCTGGCACTATGTCTTCATTTACATGTGAATAGTCAGGCATGACATACATGAACCGAGAGAGCTGTTGTCATAAACATAGGTAGAAAGAGTAGCCTGACTTCACTAAGTTCCTATTTTCCAGGACTGTCTCAAGAGACGGTAGGACAGTTGGTCTTCTTAATGAAGTAGCTGATCTGGAATCCGAGTTCAGCAAAACTAACCCTCCGCTCAAAAAAATACAAAAAAACCTTGAATCTAAGCAATTAATATGTCACCAAGACATATTTTACGGAATAACACGCAAACTGGCGAGGCAGAGGGAGTATCTTCCTCCTCCTTTCAAAGGGAATTCTGTTTTTCCCAAAAGAAAATTCAAATCAAATTACACTGACTTTAGATTCAGTGAATGTTTGCACACGCAGTATTATCTGCATTGTGAACACTCCACTGAGATGCAAATATTTGATTTATATCATAGATTCACAGAATGGCCAAGGCTGGAAGGGACCTTAGGGATCATTTAATCCAACCTCCCTGTCATGGGCAGGGATGCCTCTCAACGAGATCAGGCAACACATGGGGACCGAACAGGAATTGAACCCACGACCTTGGTGTTATCAGCACCACACTCAAACGACTGAGCTAACCAGCCCCCTACATTTATATACTTCAGTTCTACGTGTTTTGTAAGGTGTATCAGCAAGCACAGTAATGCAAAATAATTAGAACTTCGTGGTCACTTTATCCACAAAAAGTAATCAGGTTTTTATTTTCAAGTTTGAATTTTCTCAAGTCTGGACTCAGCATTAAAGTATTTGCTCCTCAAATTAAGCAGAAATGATTGGCCAACTCAAGGCTAAAGGATGACAAAGGAAAGGCAAATTTTTAATATAAAAAGTGTCACTGCGGGTTTGAGGTTTTTTATTGTTGATTTACTGCTAGGGGATTTGGAATCTAAATTTCATGAGGACGCAGCGTCTATCTCATTTTTAACCTAACAATGTCAGAAGCACAGTGAAGATGGACGTTATGAGAACGTTACAGGTTTTGCTGTTGTTCTCAAAAAGCAGAGGGGGGATATTTTTGCTTTGCTTTTTAAACAAGGGTGATGAAGATGCACAGGGGAGGAAGCAAGTTCACAATGCTGGATTAAGACACTCAGAAGCATCCAGTTGCTCTGTCTTCAGTACCCGGACTGAAGCTACAACGCTCTGTGCAACTCTGCACAATGCTCCACTCCTCCTCTGTGCAAGGCTGCAGAGTGGAGCTCAGTTTTAATATTAGTAAGAAGGGGCTTGCCAACATGTGCTTGCTGACTGAGGTAGGTCTCCATTACCTCACTCTACACGACCCCTTTACAGATTTTATCCAGGAAAGCTTTTGAAGATATATTTATCTTTAACCATGTGAGAAATCTCACTTACGTTAATGATTGTGCAACAAGAAAAAGTAAAAATAAAAATGATTAGTAGTCTGCTGACAATTATAAACCCTCTTCACTTCCCCTCCCCCCACCCTTTTTCTTAGAAACTCATTATTCCAATGTTTATTTTTACTTTTGTAAATTTAAGAGTGCAAGGCTAAAGGCAGCCACAGTCTGAATAGGTGGGTGGGTACAGGATCTTTACATACATACATATGACCTGACCCACAGCATGAATGCCACACCAGGCAGCATTAGCAGGAGAGATACAGCTCTGCCAGCCACAGTAAATCTGTACCAGGACAGTAAGGATTATGCACCTTTGCAGCATTAAACTGCGTAAGGAGCTTTGAGAAACCATCATCATCTCCAATCTGCCCTCCCTCTCTTCCCTGACTCCTTCTCAAAAACTCTTTTGTCACCTCTCAGGTTTACCCATGTCATTCTCAATGCCTGTAGGTGCCGAAATCTCAAGATGTTTGTGGGGTTTGAGGCCCTGCAAGCAGCTGCAGGTTAGTTCTAACTGTCTAATCGGGGTAACATAACCTCCAGAATCCAGCATGAATGACGTGTGTGGAAGACAAGCAGGGGGGACAGAGATGAGAACACAAGAGTTCTTGCAAGCAACTGGGTCTGGGAGAAAAAGGAGGATGGTTTTCTGGAGATTTCTTCTGGAGTGACCTTCTAGCTAACAGCCCAGGCCAGAGGGAGAACATTTCTAAACCTACAGCAAGAACTGCCATTTGCTCAGAGTGAGAGGAGAGCTAACAGCTCCACTAAACCTCATATCTCACAGGTTTCTCCTATACTTGCTTATGGGTATCCTGCATTATGCTAGCAACAAACTACGTCAGATACTACTGGTCCTGACCTCCCTGGGGTGACCCCAGAGCTCAGGTCTCGAGGGACCAGAGCTGGTCCATTCAACTCCTGACCTCCAGGCTTCGTCTCTGCCAGCCCCAAGATAGGTTGCAGTCCAGCCTATCCCTATTTCCCTTGACAGAGCATCTAGGGTTTAACCTCCCTCCTCTGGAGATCAAATCTGCATCCATCGCAGAAGCAAAGCTTTAAGTCACCATATTGCAAAGACACATTATAAACAGTACCTTGACATTTTAGTCTAAGAAATTAATATTTCTATTTTTAGACCACCTCCAATGCAAAGTCCCTCTCTCTATGCCACCAACACAACACTTCTCTTAACTCCTCCCCACCCAACACTAAGAGCCCCTATTCTCAGGCAGGTCAAAACAAAAGACTTGCAGTGCTTCTGAGCCCAGCAACTATGGAGACAGAAGTGGGCAAAAACTGGTTAAAAATACCAAAATTAAAAGCAGACAGAATTCCCCAACCTCCAGAACATTTAAAACCCACCTTGGTCTTTCCCAAATATCTTAGAAATGTTTCAAGCCGACCATGAGATCCTACAGGTAATATTTCAGGGGCTCCTTTCAACATTTGCTATGAAGCATCTTTTGATGCTCCAGACATATCTTCCTAAGGGTTAATATACCAAAACAGGAAGAGGGGGAAAAAAACACACAAAAGCTGTATAACTTCTTTCCGTGGTATGACAAACTCTCTGCATCATATTCCAAAGTGTGAGATGTACAATTTCCATTCTTAAGCTCAGTTAAAATGTCATTAAAAAAAGTACTAACCCTGGGAACTGCTTGATTACTAGTTTATCAGATCAACATTAGCAAAACTGCCTTTTTTATGTGCTGCTTACTTTCAAAAAAACCCCTACCATGCATATTTCAGCTCTCCCTCTCCACACCCCACACCCTTCTGCTGCTGTCCAGCTGGAACACATCAAGGGTCTAGAAGCCAAGTCAAATGTTGACCCCACCCTCCTCCATCCATTTTAAGGCACCTTCAAAGCCAGGACACTGATCTAGTTCAGCTTAGCCAACGACGCCAGAAAATCTGTTATTTAAGACTTTAGTGCTGGGTTTTTATAACTGCCCATTAATACAAGCTTTGATGTATGGTCAAAAAATCCAGCTGTAATGAGTTTCATCAGACTGTAGTAACCTTTCTTCGGAAGGTCTTTATTACTATACCTTCATAATCTTTGGTCCCAATGCTGTTTTATAGTATCATTCTTACTGAACTGTCTTAGAAAACAACACTGAGAAACACTTAACACATATCGTTCCCCAAAATTAAAACAAAGATCCATTAATAGTTTTCTAGAAGACGCTTAACACCTACAGTTTTAATAGGAGTTTGCTGTTAAGAGTATGCAGGCAATAGTTGTGTGAACCAAAACAGAAACCAGTTTTCCTGACAAAAACCTTGAGAGAGGATACGAACGGATTTTTGTAAAAGGACAACTTACTCTGTTGCTCCCCTTTGCAGAACGCAGCAAGGAAGAAAAAGGGAAAAAAAAGAAATTAGATACATTTATTTTACATTCAGTCTAAGTCGTACGGTTCTGGAAATAGCTCAAAGCAAGTGAGGAACTGACTCAAAGAGTATTCAGTGAGTCCTTTGGTTAGAGAGCTTCCAGGGGAGCACAGGACATTCGCAAAGGATTTAAAACATTCGGCGAAGTTGTAAATTCATGCTGTTTTTCAAAATTTCCTCTCAGACAAACATTCTGATTCCAGTTCTGCTTCCTTCAGTGTAAACCAGGAGCAGCTCCTGGGAAGTCAGTGGACACAAGGCAGAAGAAGATGAAGCCTGAAATGATCTAGGGATGGGAGGGAAGCCAGAGGGATTTTCATGCTGTGGTAATACTGAACTTCCAGTATGCAAAGCAATCCACTAAACATGTCTGCTTACCCTTGCATGACAGCCACTCCCTACGACATGCCAATGAACGGAAAGTTTTGTGACCCAACGCTTTTTAAAAAGCAAATATTGAACTTTTAGATTAGTAATAAACATAAGGAGAAGATGGCATTAGGGGAGAGGGGAAAAGGAAAGGACAGTGTTAGCAAGGTAAAGTGTGCAGAGCAAGTTACGACAAACATACGTGCTGTTATTTTTTTTTTTAATGGTAAGTTTTGCCATAAGCTGGCATGAACAGTGTATATTATACAGTGGGAAGTCAGCCAAAATAAACACCAGCCTGCAGTTGAGAAATACAGTCTGGAAAGGTTAGTCACAAAGCTGCAGTTATTTTTTTTTAAAAAAAGGAGGGGTTTGGATGCATCAGTCCAGAAATCCAGCAGTAAAGTCAGCTGGTAAATGGATATCCCGTTTCAAAGTGAATTGGCCACAGTGTGATTTATATCAAGCAAGCTGACTTGCATATGGGTTGGAAAAATAAAAACACTGATTCACTGCTATCTGGGTGGCTGTCAAAGCCCACGTCCTGACAAAAGCAGTCTCCTGGGGGAAGGAGGTGACTGGGCAAACCGCAAAAGAATTTGGGGGCTCATAGAGCGACACTGAGGGGTGATTAAAGATAGTTAACAAGAGAACAAACACATGACCATGAGTGTGCATCCCCACGTGCAGAGGGCCAGGAAAGGAAGGCAAAATGAAGCAAGGGAATGGAGGAATGGGCTGATATCTGATCTTTGATTTTTAACATAATAAGGTTTGTTTAGGGAAAAAGAAAAATTAAAAATCAACCACCCTGGACTTAGTTTACGGGATTAAACTAGTAATAGAGACTTCATATTTATGGCACTAGGTACTGAGCCCCATTACCACGTAATCACACAATTTTAAGTGACAGCAACTAAACAGCAGCAGAAAAATTAGTATTCTTAGTTGAGAGATTTGCCCTAGATGAGAATGCAGAATAAATCTCTTCAATTCAGTAACAAATTCCTACTTTTCCTGTCACTGCAGAAAGAACCCAGCTAGGGGCAACTGTGTCGGGTTTTCCATCAGCGTCCTCGTCCACAAGCAGCAGAGCTGTTAATGAAAGCACACAGCTTAGCTTTCAAATTCCAGGCTCTGCACACCGCTCTGGCAGTTACAGAAAGCAGGCCAACTCCACCACTGCAGTACTCCAGGTTTACAGCACTGTTAATCTATTTTTCATTTCTAAGCAGCCATTTTCCTACTTCTGGTGCCAAAGCCTCGATACTCAAAGTTACCAGCTGCGAGCTGCACATGAAAAAGAGCGAGAAAGTCAGTCTGGGAAGGGACTTGGGTGCCCCTTTGCCTTTTTAAGTCTGAGATCACAAAATTGTGGGGAAGCACTAAAGTAAATGCAAGTTGCTGCCATTTCCTGGCAGTCTCTCTTACATAAAAACACTGTCTCTAAATCTTTGAAGGAGAATAAAAGACTGGGGGAGGTGTTTAAAACTATTTTACATTGTCAGAGGAAGGCGTGAAACCGAGGAGTATGCACAGGATTTTAATGAAACGCTGCTGATTTTTATTTAAGTTCAGCAGTAGCTTCTAAGGTACGCTGGGCCTTGGAGTTTTCCCTCTGCAAAATTCAAAACTCCAACAGCAGACTTGCAGCCCACATTTGGACCTCTTGTCCTGTAGGAACAAAGTACTTTGCAAGACTAGAGTAGCATCAAGCATCTTTCCTGAACAGCTTGATAGACTACTGGGTGAATTTCAAACTACAGGGGTTTGGAACAATATTGGAATGATAATATTCACTCTTTTTTGTAATGTAAAGATACCTCCAGCTCAAAGGAGAACTAAATTTTGACTTCCTTCTACCTTCTGTCTTTCAAGGAAGTCTCTCATCTTGTATCTAAGACTTCTTTGAGGGATCATTTTTAAACAAAACCAAGAATTCTTTATAAACATATTTTGGATACAACAGGAAGACAGAAGTTTAGAAATCCTGGTGAATTTGTATCTGAACTGTTCTTAGAGATTCATCATTATTATCAGCAGCAGCAGCACTGTTTATTCCTATAATAACTGGAGAATTCAGCAGTTCAAGGGAAGTTGAGGGTTGCTTGCATCAATAGCAGCCATAGAAGATGCAGACAGAATTATACTGGAAGCCACAGAGATATCACAAGTGTAAGTGAAACATGAGGAAGAAAAAGATGAAGAGCAAGAAGACAGTAAAAGACCCTGAACTCAAGGGACCTGGCTTCCCATGGAAAACAAGCATTAAAAACAAATTCCACCAAAATCAAAGCATCATTTCACAGAACAGACCTTCCACTGAAGGAACCTAGCAGATCAGCAGACTTACTGAAGAAAGGTGAACCATGCATTAGAGAAATTTTCAAAGCTCACATGACAGATATTTTGCTAGTCAGCCTTCTCTCTGGATATACCCCCTCAAACCTTCACTTGATATTAAATAACAACATAACTAAGTCCAAAAAGCATGAAATGGTAGTTGGGCATATTCTGCTTCCTGCCTTTCTATCTTTTCTGTTAAATCAATAGAGGCTTTTTTACTGTACCCTCTTCAATTTGCTCCACATGATTAGCTGAGAAAAAATGCCTTTGGAAAGATTTAGCCTGTGTTTCATATACAAAAACCATGCAGTGAATCTGTAAAATAAATATATACGATTGCCTGGAATGCTTCTGTCAGTTCTGTAATACAGAGCTTGAGGGAATAAACTCTTCAAAGCACATCTTTACCTTAGAAGACATCAACAGAAAGAACGAAGCTCAGGAAACCCCAAAATACTCAACACACTTACTGCACAGATTCAATAAAAAGCATTTTGGAAACATTGAGTTGTGGTTCTTTTTTTCCTTTGTTTTAATACTGAGGTTTGACACATAAATTGATCTTAAAATATTTCATTATGAATGTTTTAAAATTACCACAGAAGAGTACAAGGAAAAGGCTACCATTTCTTGAGATATCTGCAGATGTTGTTTTCCCACATGATACAACTGGTTTTTTCTGACTCATACGGAGCAGCTACTAGAAAACCAGTGAGCTGTTTAACTTACTGCGGATTTATCAGGATAGACACCAGCTCGTAGCAGAGATGCCTTCCAGCTATCCACCTCCTCTTGGGAGTCACAGGCTAGCTCAAGGAAACGGTAATCCTTGTAAACATTCCTGGAACAAAGAGCACCACATTGTAAAACAAGCATTTTACTACTCTGTATCATGTACACAGCATTTTAAATTAAAAATCCTTTGGTATCAGAAATAACTTGGTAATTGTTTTGGACAACAGAATTTATGGGACAGGTGCTTGCTTAATAATTGCATGAAGTACTTAAAAATATCTTAGAATGCTACAGCAGAGCCCTGGAAATAATAATCATCTGAAAGCACCGTGAAACTACTTAAAATCAATTTTCCAGCTTTTGCCAAAATGAAGCACTTTTAGGTAAAAAAAAAAAAAAAAGGCCATTGTGATGCAGAGGAAAAATACCTACGACACACCAGCAGAACCACATGTCTTGTGACCAACTGCTGCTGTAACTAAGAAATACTAAAATAATTAACAATACAACATTTTCCCATGTTAAGTTCTTTAAGTGCATTATACACCCTTTTTAACTTTTAGACATCAGCACTAAAATGGGAAAGAAAACAATGATAATCACATATTTCAAACAAACAGAGATCTGTGATGTATGCTGTCATAGTCAGAAAACTGAGACGTTTAAATAACACCTCTTGCAGGTAATTCACATAATTACATAAATACAGCAAATCACTTAATGGTAGAAAAGAGAAAGGAGGAAAAATATGTATGCAGGAAGGTGATACTTGTAAATTCTCCAATAAACAGAACAGAGTTTCCCCTTTTGTTTTAGCCATTAGTTTCCAAATTCAAATTCTATATACAGACTAGATGGCTGTAAATTTGTCAGCCAACAGGCTTTTTAGGAAAGGCCACAAGCTTAGCTGACAAAGGTTAGGAAACTGCATTTTGCTAGATCTTAACAGTTGCACAGGAATCAGTCTTCCATCGCAGCCAGACTGTTTTCTTTCCTTAGCAAGCTATGGAGAAGGGGGAGTCGGGGTGGAGAGGAGGCTTAATGGAAATTACTAACCTTCAGAGATGACAATGACAATGGGTTCTTTGGTTTCATTATGCAACTACAGAGGTCATTTCTGCAGTCTATTTTGAGAAAAATCAATTTGAATACACTGTAGAACCAGGAAATAAAGCTATTATTACCACTGTGCCTAGACAAATTTCCTTAGTATTCAGGGGCTGGCGGGATTTCACTGTCGTACTGCCGGAATACGACTGACGATGTAATTCTCACTCATAGAAGCGCTTCTCCCTTACCAACAATGTCACCAGACAGCTCCTAGCCCCACTTTTGGGGGCAGTCTCAGGAAACAGATAAGTAGAAAAACTATTATTGAACAGTAAGTGTTGATGCCTGAGCACAAAGAAACCACGACACCTAATCATTAAATTATAAACCCTAGAGCCACAGTATGGCAACCAGAGTATACCCACCTCTGAACAGAGGAAAAACAGGTATTTTCAGTCGGCTTATGATTGCATTCAAAACTGCAAAGGATAAAGGACATGCTTACGTCGGTGACATAACTCTCACCAATTTCAGCGGCTCCATCTGAGCTGCCAGGCAGGCGCGCTCAGCACCAGGCTTGCAGCATCTCTCGAGTGTCCAGGTGGGCGATGCCAGCAGAGCACGCTTTGGCACAGGAATCAGCCCGCAAAGGGACAAAGAGACACTAACGGGTCAGGTGCCATAGTTTAGGCAAAGCCACTGGCAGTATGAATGATTGAAAGCTCTTCCCTGACTCCAAATGTATTAATCCTGCCTTAAGGCAAATAACCCGGATGACTTCCTCAGATGCTGTTACCTTAAACCGATGACAAAACACTTGAATTTTATTCAATTCACAATATTGTGGAACTCCAAGTCAACAATTACTGAACAAAACAAAGAACTCAGAAATAAAAAGACAAGCAAAATAAAATTGCTAGAGAAAAAATGCTTTAATTTATTGTTAGGAGAAACTTTTACTGAGATAAGATTTTTGGCTAAATTAACTAAGCAGCTATAACTTTGAAGAAATAGGAAGCTGAAATGGTAAAAGGGTACTCTCAGAAAAAAATAACTAAAAATAACAAGAGAGCGAATTAAGGCTGTAAAACATAGCGATAGGGAAATACTTATCTGCAAGAGCAAAACAACATAACACCAGCTTGCGAAAACATTTTTTCAGGACTGTCATGTTATACATTAAACCTTTTGGCATTTTGTGACTTGCTACGTCAAGCACGGCTGTACAAAGAGGCATTTTAACCAACCACTTTGAACAAATGGGATCTGGCAGTCCTGCGTTCTTGTTTCCATAACAGGACATTTCATGGGTCCAGGGACACCTTACAGCCAAGCAGGTGATGTCTCCGGCTCTCCAAGGCCCCTCTCCCTGTAGTATCCATTTTAGCATAGGTAATCTTAGCTCACTGCCACCACAAAAGACACAACTTTCAGCCTAAGTGAGGAACTGAAGGACATACACACTGAGACAGAACTCGTAGGAAGCTTACAGAAGGGGAGGTAAATGGATGCCTGCCTCCCAAACCAGCCTTCTTGCTACTAGACTTCATTTGCCTCCCTTTCTTCCAGAAAGGCTGACAGCCACAAGAGCTTTTCAACGGAAAAAAAGCCAAAGTAACTTCTGAAAAGAGTGTGCCCTTCTTCTGTTACTAGTGGAATCTTACAAAAAGATACTAACATGTTTTACTCATTAAGAATCCACTGGCATCCCATGGAAAGCTGTAAAAACGTTCTTGAACACAATTCAGATTTTCTGTTTTGTGCTCTCTTCCAGTTTTTAAAATTGCTGAAGGTATCGGCACAGAAACAGTTACTACTCAGTCCTCACCTACTTACTCCATACTTAATACAGTGAGGTCATGGTCTCCCTGGCATCTCGATAGCGGCTAAATGGGATGTTATACATCAAAAGAGCATGATATAATACAGGATACCAAGAAGCAAAAAGATGAACTCTCAACAATACAAATCCTGTTGATAGTCAGGCATCTTTAAATCTAAGAGACTGTAGAAACAAAACAGATACAATAAATGGGAATATGCCTGGAAGTACAATATGTGTGCCACATTTCCCTGAAGTATTTAACATTTTTTAGATGTGAACACATAAACAGGGAAGCTGTGTGCAAAGCTACATGCATATACCACATATACCCATGCTGCTTCCTCCTTTAGAATCTCATTATTGTAATTTAATATCCTGTAGATTACATGAAAATATCTCTATAGTGGCATTACTAGAAATGAACATACAACTTTATTTCCAGAGTGAAAAACACAAAGGGTTACCATTTGTTTTCTGTAGATTTTATCATACTTTAGGTAAATAGACCTCAAGAACTGCATTCTGAAAAAAAAAAAAACCCCCCACAAAATAATTGCTTACGGAGATTAGTAGATAATTGGACTAAAAGCATCATTTTCAGCTCCAGGACAGTGCCATACTCAGGAAATACCTTCTCCAGGCCAGTCCAGCAGACAGCCAGCTGTAACTTAGCTTAACCACTAACTTCTTCACTTTATTATTACCTTTGTTTCCAGCACACTGAATTCCTTTCCTCTCCATATATTTCAGGGCCCAAAGAGAATTTTCTAACGCAGAAATTACTTTTACATTGTCTGTAGGCACTTCTTTAACCTCTCCCATTACGGAAGAATCCTAACATGAAAATGAGGGACTAGAGTAAGGTATTTGAAAGTGTACAAGAGGAAACGGAGAAGTGTCAGCTGAGTTTGGAAACTGAGCCCAGCTACAAGTTACTGAGATTCCTGTTCAACTAGTCCTGAAGCCTGGCCTGTCAACATTGCATAGAGAAGGTTTGATTGCCTATCATATAGCAGGAGTGTACGATCCAGGACCAACAGCTAGATAAGACAATTGAAAAACACGAAAAACAAACTTTCTAGTTGCCTGCTACGGTGGAGGTTTCCCTCTACAGAGGCTGCAGGTCAAAACTACTTGCTATCTGAGCAGACTCAATGGCTAGAATTTAAGATGCACTGTATCTCTTGCAATTTCTTGATACTACAATCAGGTTAAATATTTATCTCCAACAAGCCTGGAAAGATTTTAAGGGCAACTACTGTAGACACATTACAAATCCAGTTAATATGCATGCATATATATTAACGCATATCCACATATTAACCATACGCATAGAGAGCTTTTAGATTGAGTTGGATCTGGAACATTTCAGTAGACAAAGAGGTACTGTATACGCATGTAATTGTTTTTGTGGAGAGAAAAAATACAAATCAAGATTAAATGAAGATGCACTTACACTTGCCAATATGGGAGGAGACAGAACAGCAATTACAGACCAAGAACACCAGTGAAATTTTTAAATTGTGTCTATAAGCCACTTTAATCCTCCAGGAAAAACACAAACCCCATGTTTAAGTTCAGCAGTCGCAATGAAACAAGCAAAGCTACTCACAGACTGAAAGATAAAGGAATATCTTCTTTTACAGGGATTTCAAACAACTGTGTTTATCATCTCAAAAGATTTTTTGGTAAATGTCTGGTCTTTTTATTAGGGAGCAAGCAGAATTAAAATGAACATCAGAAATCTAGAACCAAATGCAAATTAGCCCAATTTTATTCCACGAAAACTACAAAAGATTCAATTCTTAGATATTTCTTATTTGATTGAAATTGAAATCATACAGAATATACATTTCATACATAGTCATCTAAAATTAAAAAGGGAGAAAATAAGAGCATCCAGATATTCCAAATATACATGCACAAGTGGGAAAGATAATCCTGGATGAAACTCTACTGCACGTTCTCTACTCAGTGAACCTGCAACTCCACTGTATACAGCCTGCTTACTCAATCATAGTCTTAGCCTACCATTTTAGACACCTATAATTCCACAATGGCTGGTTTGAATATATGTATTATTTTTCATATAAGAAAGCTCTACTAGAAGCTCTGCAAATCTTATATTTTAAAGAAACAAAAAGGATCATCTGCTCTGAGTTAACAGCAATGACTAACATTTTCTATCCAGGCATGCCATTTCAGATCAGTTCAATGTGAATGTTAATTAAAATTAATTACATGTGTCTCTCGAGACTTTTTCATAATATCCAGAAACGCCAAAGAGACAATCTCTCAGACAATGTCATGAAATAATAGGACTTAAGGATTTTACCACCTAACTCATGTAAGCGATCTCCCAGAAGGATAAAGAACTTTTCAAGTTCACACAACACAAACACACACAAACCCAAACAACCCTAAGGTGAAAATGAACAGAAGATATACCAGTAGAGCCAAGCCTGGACAGTGAAGTATCTAGAGTTCTATACATAATCCACAATGGAAATGCAGCCAAAACTAACATCGCATAGGCTGAAATGGGCAGTAGTTACAGTAACTGGCACTAAATTATTCCGTAACTCCCTGGAGAAGAAGGTTTGATCATTTTCGTGGTGCGGGATAGAAGCCTGTTTTGGAACCTGCCTTGAGGCCACACAGACACAAAACTGCTCCCAGCTGGCAGTCCCTCCTCTCGCACAGAGGGTCTGCCCTGGGCTCCAGCCCTGTGCTGCTCCGGACGGGGCAGCGGGACCCAGACCTCGCGGGGTCATGGTGAGCAAGCTCTGTCCTGCAGGCTGGGTCAAGTTCACCAGCCATGACTTAGCTCCATGTCTCTGGTAGATGTCACGATTCAGATCCCACACTATCACTTATGGAATTTTCTCGAAATACAGTGTAATCAACATATTTAAGGTATGAGTCTGGCACTGCTGTTTCATTTCATTAGGAATCCCTTTTTGCTCTGTAACACCAGTTTTAAACCTCACTGCCTGCACCACCTTTCCAACATACTATGTTTCACTTAACATACAAAGAATTCTTGTCAATAACGACAAAAAGGAAATACTCCTGAAAAGCCCCAAACTTTTCTTTTTCTTTTTTTTTTTCTTTTAGATGAAATGGACATGGGGGTAAAAGCTATTTATTCCTTGTGTTTGTGTATTTTTCCTATTCTTAAACATTGTATTCACTGGCATCTTAGAAATTTATTTACAGATGTTAGTAGCCTTTTTCTGGATTAAATTTGTGGTGTTTTTTAAGTAAATAGATTCTCAGTCTTCCATTTCTAAAAGAGAGGGCTCTGAATAGCTTACAGTCCAGCTCTTCCTGGGGCTTAGTTTCTGAGTAATTCAAAAACAGTAACTAAACATACATTTCTTCTTAGGCTTTCTCCTTTAGCCTGGCTCCCAGCCAACGCCTCCTCTGACCCGGTCTCCTTTCACTAGTTCCCTTTATTTTGGCTCTTGCCCAATTTCCTTTATATATAGACAGCAGTTAACCAGTTGCTGTCCAGAAGAAGAAATTCACTACTTAAACCTCTAGCACATTTGCAGTCACAAAGAAGACTTCTGCTCCATCCCATTCTAGAGCACTCAGCCAACCACAACATGCACCCAAATTAAAAATTGTCCTACCTTTCTCTTAGTAGACGTAGAGTCCTTTCCTGGGTCCTACTAGACAATACAGTTTCTTGTGCAATATGATTCCTGACAGCCACAGTGTACTCAGGAGCCAGTAGCTAAAATTTATCACCTGGCAGTTCTATTTCCAGTCCTATCGTGTGCCCCTAAAACTTTCTTTCGCTCACCCTCCTTTTGAGATTCACCTGTTTCTCAGATTAAAGATCGGTTTCTACACTGAGCCTGCCCCAGACAGTCAGCCCTCACGCTGCAATGGTAGGTTCTGCCACACTGCTTCATGATTATGGAGGAGCATTTAAGCTGTTGGAAATCTAATCTTGTGAAGGCAAACAGGAACTGTTCTGTGCTTCAAATTTGTTCCTCACATCCCCCTGTCATACAGAACAGAAGGAAACAGAGGAAAACAACTTGGCTTCATCTGGATTCTGATTGGGCAGGAAAGTAGAAAGCAGGGAGACTTGGTGGCATCTTCTTCTGCAAGGAAGGGAGAATTTCACACACTGGTTCTTCTTCTTTGACTCCAAAGAAAAGAAAAAATACTCTGAAGAGGAACAGAGCTTACTGAATAAGAAAGTCTACTGATAAGAGATTCTCCACCGGGCAACTCTTCCTCATTGTACAGTTGCTACTCCCAGGATTAGTAGAACTATAGAATGGCCTAGGTTGGAAGGGACCTTAGAGATCATCTAGTCCAACCTCCCTGTTATGGGCAGGGACGCCACCTCTTGACTAGACCTGGCAACACATGGGGACCGAGCGGGAATCAAACCCACGACCTAGGTGTTGGTCATTGTTGCCAGCACCGCGCTCAAACCACTGAGCTAACCGGCCCCCTAGGAAAAGCCTGAAAATTCACCAACTCAAACAAGACTTCAATCTACTAATATTTTATAACCCCCAAAATCTTTACCTAGTATAATCTCTTCTCTCTCAAAAGAGAAATAATTCACCTCTCTGGAGTTGGAAGGGAAGCTTTTTCTCCGCTTGTAGCAAAAGAAGAGAGTTTTTACTCATCATTTCTCCTTTACTTAAAACAGAACTGGTATTTGGATGAAGTTGTAATCCAGTTATACAATTTATTGACCAATAAATTGGGAAAAAAGTGCAACTACTCTACTGCAGAGGCAATGGATTACTTCAGAATGACACAGAATCCAGTAAAACAGTGCTATGTGGATACTGTAGTCAAATGGGCAACATCAGGAAAAATGACTGCTTGCCCTTCTTAAGTAGGGAGAGACTGTTGCGTAGATGCTAAAGTGAAGCACATTTAAAACTATAGTTCTTGTCTCAGACTACAGTACTTAGCTAAAAGAAAAAGCACCAATCAACAAATCAGTGAATAATTTTTACTGGAAATACGTGGTGAATAGGCAAAGTGTTTGGAATTAATTCCTAGAAGGAAAGTATACTTTCTCGGATGGGCAGAATTTTTGTTTGTTCTTGAACTCTGCACAGGAGTCTTACAGATTCATCAGTGAGGACATCACAGGTTGGTCTACTATGTGTATCAGAAGCAGTGACAAAAATCCTCTCTTCCATTCTTAGCTCTACCTAAGAAAGTTAATCAGCGGCTACATCTATACAACTTCACACTATGTTCTACAGCAGTGCTGCAAACATTAGGTTTTTTCCTATGGTATAATTATTTGAAAATACTTTTAATGTATTTGATCTTTTTTCCAGTCTACAAGACTTGCCAACAGTTTACTGTGGAGGAGAGAAGGATGGTAACAATCAACAGACCAAATAAATCAAATAAAATAGCACTCGCTTTCTTGACAGCTTTGGGTTTTGAAACATAATGCTCGACCCTGCAGCTCCACTGCAGTTACTTAAAGGCAGATTCATATAGATGAACACAGTCAAAAATGATCCAGGAGTTAAAGGACTTAATCTAATATACTTTAGTATCTAGAGCTGCTAAGCCAAGCAAACTAGAGGAGTCCACCTCCAAAGGTCTTTCATGGTGTCTATAAATTAAGTAGATGAGCCTATTCAAAAACATTAACTAAATTACTTAGTCTGTTGAAAAACAGAACTGCCCCCATTCTTTAAGCAATACTATATCTATTTCACACCAAGAGTTTTCCTTCCCCCCCTTTTTTTAAAATGTTAATTAGAAACTAACAGGAAAAGAGTTTAATTATTTCACAATGAAGTCTTTTCATAAACATACAATTACGTTCATTTCATGAGAATTTATCTTCACCGTGAAATCAATCGTCACAGTCTCCATTTACTATACATTACCAAGTCACATTTGATCCCTGTCAGAGAACTGTTGACTTCTGCAGTAAATCAAAATGACAGATACTGCTAGTTTCCTTCTGCATCTATCCCTAAGCCTCAGCTAACTCAAGATGGTTTTTCCTTCTATGCAGCAAAATGAGCATTTTCCTGGTAACTATATTTCAGAACTGGAAAGGTTTTCATAAATGGAAAAAATGCAGTGCATAATCCAGGAAACTATTGAAATGTACAGTATCAGAAACATATGGCTGTAGCAAATATCTATGCAGTGAGGGGCTGGGAACGAAAAAAAGAACAAGCTTAGTAAAATTCTTCTCCTAAAGGGATTTTGCCTGAAAATTCAAATACTTTAATTGAACATTAAGAAAGTTTTCATAGTGGACAGGAAAAAATACTGCAGATTATGGAGGGAAAAAAAAAAAAAGAGATACAGAATAGTCTCCATGCTATCACGGAAGTTGGAACAGATGATTTTGCCTTTGTTCTTTAATGATCTACATCTTAAATAGCAAAATGATTCCATAAGCAGAACCCTCAGTTGGCAAACTCAAAAAGAGAAAGACTATATCTTTCCCGACTGCTTTTTTTTTTTTAATTTACAAAAACCATCATCAGCACACACACACCCCCAAAGAAACCCCAAATAGCAATCAGAAAACTACATTAATTTAGAAAAGCAAGCCCTGTTCACATACACCTCTTCAGAAACCAGAAATCGATGGATAAGCATAAAGTAAAACTATAAGGAGACTCGTTGTTTCAACAGATCCTTACCGACTCCCTTGCTTCAGTTTCCCTAAGAATCTGGGACAGGGAACACAGTCCCCACTTGACAACCAGATTACTCTACTCAAGCTCCACTATTCCTGCTTCTGCTCGCACAATCTATGAATTTAGGAGACAGCGGACAGTGACACTCAACTTGTTTTGACCAATTTGTGCCAGCAGGCAGACTTTTAGAAAGATCAAAAATCAGCTGTTTTACAGTAACAGAGGAACTGCTATTGTAATTAGAATTCAATAAATATTTCTTCAAGAACAACCTCTGCCTCCTTTTAAGCTGTGTCTATAAACAGCCTCTCCCGAGGCCAAGTTATTTTGTCATCTTAGTGCTGTGCTGTCATGTCTTAACATGCCCCTATACATACAGGGGTGTATTTAGAGCAGCTTGCAGATGCTGGAGGGTCTAGTCACAACCCAAACGGGCAGGGTTACTACAGACATGGCAAACATTTTAGACATCTGATTTTGAAATCCTTGCTGTCCAGTGTGCATGAAGATCCAGTAAAAACGTTAACGCGCCGCTCTATAACACTCAAATAAACCCCAAACTTGCTAATGGAAATGCATGATTCTCTTGGATTTTCACAGCAGTTCAGTGCTTAGTATCTGAGATGATGAAAATATTCAAAGCCATTAGCCAAAACAAAGGAGAAACAATGAGCTAAAATTAACAGATTTCCCATGGAAGGAACTTAATATGTACAGCTGATATCAAGCCACCAGGACGTTATGTTTCTTGTCTGATGTACAGGCAGTGTTGGGACGATTCACACGTATCTATAGCAGAATAACAAGAACTACAGTAATTTTCAGCATCGGAAGATCATTTATGTTTTTAAAAACAAGTTTTTCAAGGCTTGTTTCTGTGCTTCAGAAATGCAAGTGGTCAAGTGTTTGAAATCTTATTCCCAGCAAGTATGTGTGCGACATGCTTTCAAAGGGCATCTCCTGGCAGACAATGTCCACATGTAGGCTAGCTGAGATGTCAGCAGATGTAGGCAAAGTCTTCATGAGGCTGTTCAGAGTGAGACTCACGTTGCATCCTCATGTTTCTAGGGCCAGCAGAAACTTGACAGCCCAGAAATCCTGTGCTCTGCTTTTGCTTTGCAGGAGGGAGGGGCATTCCTTGCTTCTGAAAGGACTATTTCTGGCCAGTACAGGAGCAACAACAGCTGGCTCTGCAGGGAGCCACATCCAAGTCCTCATCATCTTGAACAACATCTGAATGTATTTGCCAAGCCTTGGCGATGCGAGGGGGGAGTGTGTGTGAAGGGACTTAGGAGAGGAAGAGCAGAGAGGAAAACATGCTACCATGCATCCATGGTAGCATCCATGCTACCACTAGAATTAGTTTTACTTGTTTTCCTGAAAAAGAATTTGCACCTTATCTCCTGAAATGCAATTCCATTAAGACAGCTGCAAATGCAACTCCCCTCCTCTAGTAAAAAAAAAAAAAAGTAAAAAAAAATACTTTCAAGGACACTAACTCTGTCTTTAAGTGTTGTCATATTTCCTTGACTTATTTGTGAACAGTAATCTGAAATGAGTGTGCACCAGGAATAGAATTCCATAGAGAATCCTTACACGCTTAAATCAGAGGATGGAGCCTGAAAGGAAAATTATGAGGCAAACACTACAAAGCAAAGATTCTTTTAATTAGGGAAACGGAGGAATCTCATTTGTTCTCCACTCAGCAGTATCTAAACCCAAACAAACAGTAGAATGACTCCTAAGATTACAGGCAGGCAAGCTTTTCCACTGGAGAAAGTGCAAAGCAATGACACTTCTGTGATTTACACTAGCTCAATCTGGTCACAAGACACAGAAGTCATTAATGTTTTGGTAAGCCTAGGTGATTGCCAAACAATACACAAATAGGGTCAGGAAATGATTATTTGGCCATACAGAAGAACTAGATGACGAATCGTGGAGCTGTTTCACCCCACGAGTGGCTAGGAGGACACTAACCTTCCATCCCACGATAATGCAACAGCAAAGAAGCAGATGAATCAGGAGCATCAAGATCTTTGTTCACCCAGCATAGTGGAAATACGAGGTATTCTCAGTCACCAAAATGCTCAGCTAGATACAGTTTTACAGAAGAATCTGCAGAATAACACATTTCCTTACCTCTGCTCCGTGTTAAACAACGCGAAGATATGCTTGCTAGACATGAAGCTCTTTTCAACATCTCGCACTTTTAAGTTGTCCAAAGGAAGCATATACTTCTTCTCTTTTTCCTAGAAAACAAAACAGATAAAAACAACACTATGTGAGAAGTCTCGAAGAAGCTTGTTCTCAGTAAGCTCTGGTAATGCCTTCAGTACATTTACTGTCACAGGGGAATATCCAAAACTGAAATGTCTGTTTATCTTTCATAGACATACCTGCAACAGAAATAAAACTTCAATTCCAGTTTTGCTTTTCACTGACCCTTTCAAAATATTTCCTAATGGAGAAATTCCATCACAACTCTCATTTACAGCACAATCACTATGATTCTAATTTCACCTTTTCTAGGCTTCTTGATTCCTGTCACTCCAAATTAAGGAGTAGTAGCACTCCCAATGTACTTTATGAAGTCAGAACAAAAAATCCCTTAAGAACATTAGCTCTTCCCACTGTGTTAAACTTCCTTGAAGTCCTCGTACTAATGGATGAGGGCAAAACCTCTCTATTTTGCTTTGCAAATACACCTGATGCTAAGTAGAAGCAAACCAAAGACAAGAGGGACAACACTTGTACCCCCACGGCTCCGTTCTGGTTTTGCACATCACAATAAAATCACTGCAAATATACTAACACAGTACAGAATTTAACAGCTTTCCAAGGTCATTAAGGTACCGTTAAGGCAGCGGCCATTACCACAACAGCAAGGAAGTGGAGAGAAAATTTATGCCCTGGAATTTCTGCAGCAGATACCAAGTGACGTTCTCATCAATTTGGCTACCCAGTCGTTCTACGTAAGTTCAATAAATCACCAAAGTTGAAAGCTTAGGATTCCTTCATGGTCCCTTACCTGCCAACGTGAAGCAAGACTGATTAGTCTCTGTCTAGCCATGACCAGAACTAGCTGAAAAGTCTAGCGCCCATTGCACCTGCAGGAAAATCAGGAACTGGGAGACCACTTACAGTGGTTGGTTCAGGTAAGAATTGTGTATGTGATAACAGTTTACTGTGTGCCATAAAACAGGGCAAAAGGGACAAATCAAACTGGGACTCGTTTTTCTCAATATATATTTCCCAGAAGAAATACACAAAAGCAGCTTCCCCTACACCGAACTTGCAGAAGTCCTAGTGAGACCGAGATGCAAGGGCAGAGGCAACTCAACTTGGCTAAGCTTCAGCAGATTGCAAAACTAAACTGGATGAGAACGTATCTGAGAGTGAAACTATAAAAATACAGTGACATGTCCAACAACAGCTCACTTTCCTAGACAGCTTCGTAACAGGCCTCAGTAGAGGAAAAAGCATATTTCAAAGGCTCTTCTGGAAAAGAACAATTTCTACTGTCTTGTTTTGTTGAATACACAATTATCAAATCCAGTGTGGGAGTATTACAGAAAAAGTGTCTGATGAATTTTCAAGCTGCCTCTTGCCTAGCCATTCTAGAAATTATCAACCACAAAAAAATCATACATATGCATATTCTTCACTCCCTCATCTAAGAATTCTGATGAAAGGGTCTGGTTCTGTGCCAGTCTATAGCTATTTATTAGAGTTCATATCTATATTCTGCTTCCAGGGAAGGAAGAGTATACTGTCATCCAGTCACTATTACCACTGAGATAAAGTAAACTAAACAAAGTGAACTCATAATTTACCAGTTAAAAAGTAAATAAATAATAGTTAATGAAAATAAAGAACTTATCAGATCAGATATTTAAGTATAAAAATGAGAAGTACACTCTCCTCTGATATTGATTTTTGTTGATATAACCTGTTTTGATATTATAAACTTAGGTCCCCAATAGTTCTTGTAGCATTTAAGAGGTAACAATGTGTTAGCTTTGCTAACATACTCTTGAAAAAACTAACTTAGCATATAAATTCAGGAGAACACATATGAAACTTTGTATTAAAAGCACTATTTTTTTCCAGCTGAAAGCTGGACTGTATGGTAATGTAAGATACTTAGATTTTAATTTCAAACACTTAACACAGGTTATATAAACCAAGAAAATCTTTTGAACAGAAATATGAATGTTATTTATTCATTCACACCAAAGAAAAATAGATAAGCTTGATTTTAATTCTTTAAAACTTATCCTTCACTATTACAGAATACACTTACGGAGATTTACTATTTAATTACTAGAAATTTAAGAAGTTTCTGGTGAAGTGTTTGTTCGGACAGTCACTATTTACTGACAAACCAAGCAACCACACAGGAGTAAAAATAGAAACTGATGAGAAAAACTATACCAAGAATCTGATTGTCTAAACAAAAATTCCACAAGCGGGAAAGTTTTATAAATGTTTGATGCCTAACTGTGAGAAAGGGTTTCTTCTGTAGCCACCAGGAAAACGGAAATGCCTACTGAAGGCTAAGAAGTGGCTGGTATTTATTTACATGGCCCTACCCACATGTGGAGACAGAGCAGCTTCCAAGAAAGGGAAATCACAGGGTGCCTAGGCTTGACGCTAACAGAGAGAGCATGTTACATACAAGAGATCAGACCTAAATACTGCTTAATTCCAGGAGAAAGGTATTACTGTGAAAATAAAGTGTGGCAGCAAAGCCCTAACACAACCTTTTTTCTTTTTTTTATCCCAAACAAAGAGAAAAGAAAAAATATAAATGGAGCATGAGCTAATTCAATGGCAGATGAGGCCAACATCATTTCAGCCTTAGCTCAATTAATATTATCGCAGGGCAAAAAAAAGCTCCTGCCAGGACTATCTGTGTATGTTTCCCATCTTGAGAGGTTGACAGCGTAAGAAACGGGGAATGTATGAAGCCTGGGAGGAATGGGGCTAGGCACACTTCTACAAGTGACGACATGCACATAACTGTGGGTCCAGTTTGTTCCCCTCAGCACTTGTTCTTTTTTATTTATAGATTTTTATTTTTATAATGGGGCAGAGAACTTCAGCGTGACATGAGGGGAAAACCAGCACACGCTGATCTCATGTAGGGATTTTGCCTCTCTTTCTCCTATATAGAGTGGAAGAAGGAAAAAGTGGGAGGTATGGCCCATTCCTTGAAAAAAAACAAATTAGAAAAAAATCCCCATAACATACCTTAGAAAAACAAACCAAGCTGTTAGCCTGAGGAGGCCTTCCCACCCATGAGACCATGTTTCACCACTCATGGGCATAAGTAGCACTCACATCCTTAATGGACTAGTTCTGTTCTCCGACAGGCGGGTAAGTTGCCAGGAACTGACAGCATGATGTAAATATGCCATATTACAACTGCCCCTTCCTTCTGCAGTGTTTAAATATATTAAAAATAAATACTGCTGAAGTCCAAAATGGCACAAGGGATGCAAAAAATACAACAGCAGCTCCCCTTCCCCCAGCAAGGTCTCAGCCAGCACTTCCAAGCTAATGAACTTCATTTCAGTTTCAGCCAGGGGCTTTTGGAATTTTGTAGGCTCCATCAGAACAGCAGAAGAAACAACCTCAGACACAACGTCAGCTAACTGGATTTTAAGTGGGACAGAAATCCTTTGCTTCAAAGAAAAGAGATTGTTAAATTAACTTCAGCTTCTTCCAGTTACCAAACACGAGTCGCATTTTTATTTGCCACGGCTACTGCTCAACAGCAGCATGAAGGACAAGCCCTCCTCCCCATTTCGTATCCTGCAGAAGCAAAATTCCTGCAGGACAATTCAAATATACGATGCTCAGATTCAGAAAGGAAGGTCTGAGCCCAAGGGTTGGCCTATTCGCAGTTTCAGTTACGTCACTCGGAACTGAGACAGTTTGTTCACCACTTTCAATGCTTTTAAGAACACCAGTTTCCAACTGGGGGCTTATGACACCAACCAAAACCTGTTTAAGCTGGACTGTGGGGACCACGGGTTCAAAGAAATCAAGCTCCCAACTGGAAGTGCAGGTCACACTGGAAAAGTTGGAACAAAGGCTGGTTTACAGTAGAATTCATTCTGTGTACCAGTACAACTCCTGAGTAATTACTGCACACTGATAGCAAACGCAGGTATCCATGAAACGCCTCTGCCATTAGTATTAGGCATGAACAAGTATTAGGCATTAATAAACCAAAATAAGTGAACTACTTGAAAATCAAACTGATTGAGGTCAGTTTTGAATTAAAGCTTAGGAACAGCGGATAAAAAAGGTTGGCATTTCTGTCCCTGAACTAGATTCTCAACGTGACATTGTACTACTCTCTGTATTTGTTTCCACATTAGTTACTCTGGTCTTCTACTTACCTGAGTCACCAGCATCGAGCTAGACCTTGTTTCCAGAAGCAGCTAGTGATGGCAGGGCATCACTAGGGTACCCTACAATCAGGGTGATAATATGTGTAGATGAAACACTGAAGCCAAGCAACTATTTGGCAAAGCAGTTAAGCAGCAGAGGCAGAAAAAAAATACCTAAATTAAGATGTTCTACAGTACTGTACTATTTTAGATGGCTGGGTCACTGCCCTCGTTTTACAAACAGGAACAGACACAAGAAATGGTGACTTGTGAATCTGGTGAGCCAGAGTGATCTATATTAAAGAAAGAAGAAAACAATAAGAAGCATAAGGAAATGCTGGTAGTGGGTTGAAAATATGCCTGTTTATTTTTGAAAACAAAAGGCTTAGACTTGTTTACACCTTGGAGCTGTTTTCACTGCCAGTGCAGAATAGCCTACCCTATGGTATTTCATGAAAATGCAAACTATTAAGGCGCTTCATAGCAACTTCTATAGCTTATAAATAAATACCCAAGAGTCAACCATATTCTAACTTTAAATACACCCAAGAGAATTTTACTGTGTTTCTATTTCAGTTTATTTTTCTCTCTGAGTTTAGAAAGTCACACAGTATCTTCACAATGGTCTCTGCTTTACCACACTTGGCTTTAAAGCATACTCTGAAAAATGAAGCATGAGAAACTTACATAGTACTGCAAACTGCTGAAGAAAAACAAAGCAAGTTATTTTATTACAGACAACTTAGCAGTGTAGTATTTAGGCCTGAATATGTTCCTGGGTACAGCTGTAGAAAACATAATTCTGAACTGTCTAAAAAATGAAGAAGGAGCTGCTTTAACAGAGAAACAATGCGTACATAAACATTCTAACATTTTTATGAAAAGCACAGCAAAAGAATACTTAATAAGCTGCAGATGAGAAGACCATATTTCTTCTACCTGTGTATCTCTCCCTCCAGTCTTCTTCAATCAACTCCTCCATGGCTTTAGCTGATGACAAAGCTCTGAAGCCAAGCACTTTTCCAGGAGTTTCTTTTCTTTGACCACTGAAACCAGATTCTAACCACCATGGATTGATTCTTCAATAAAGCCAACCACATGGGCATCAAGAAGCATTCTCGTATGTACAAATGATTCCTTTACGTGCTCAAGTGGAAGTTTTCAGACAAAAACTTAAGGCAGAAAATGAAAAATTATTCTCTCACTTCCTGAGACTCCTCCACAGGCAAGTGGATTATACCTCCATGATGCCCTACCATTCCCCTTCCTGCTCTACTTTCACTGTGGGCCAGGAGAACTCAGTAGCTGTGCAACACCACAACGGATGTACATTACCTAGAGAGTAGTTTTATTACATAATTTACATTGACAAGAATAATCCAGTATGACATATTAGAGAGCCATCACATATAGGTGTGTGTATATATATGTATGTGCATTTATAATCAAATATCAACAGACACAAAGAACCACTATGCAACATGTAAGAGAAATAGTTCTAAGGAAATGCTAAAGAATAAAATGAGAGCTCGAAATTGAAAAACTCAATACAAAAATGTGACAATGGCTTAGCGAGTTAAGCCAGACTGTTGGAAGAAAGGAGCACATGGCACAGAGCACAAATATCAAATCTTATATTCCTTCAGTATTGCAAGACTTTATCTTCTGCCATGGTGGAGATAATGAGTTCCTGATATAAATGAAAGCTGAAAATCCCAAACCTGAAACTGCAGCTGAAAAAAGAGACATCTGATGATAGAATCAAGCTATTTCAGGGTTATCTTTTTTTTTTTCTATTTTACATTTAAAATATCTTTTCCAGGCAATTACGCATGCTCCTGGCACTTCTATCTTTTTTCCCCAATTTTTTGGTACCTTTTCCCAGAACATATTATTAAAAAAATTAAGAGGCGTGTTATATCTCTGGTGTTTCTTCTGAATTCAACTACGGGACTAAACTTGATGCTAATGTTAAATCCTTCCATAGTCTGGTGTTGTCATTCATTTTGCAGTGTGTTATTCATTTCCCACAGTGTCTGTCTCTCATAAGAACCAGTATTATATTTGTTTCTGCACTTTTCTTCTGTTCAAACTTCTTTAGGAATACAAACACAATGCTTTACAACTCTGTATTTAAACTACTTCATCCTTTCAAGAAGTCGGCACTAGTGTTGCTCTTGAAAGGAGTTTTTTATCCTACTATACTTCAAGACCTCACAGAAGGTCACCAACATAGGGTGTCTTTACATCACTATTTTGCAGCTCAGCTGTCCAACTTTAATTGAGGGTTTACAAGAAACTGAAGCTGCAGCTTGCATCCATGCAGCACACACCAGAACAGAACCTCACAATCCACCTGCTCAGACCTGGGAAGCCGTGAATCCCTCCTTCTCATTGCCTGGATGAGAGGATGGGCACAGCACACAACAAGGAATCACCAGAGTCCTTGAGGAATGTTGTGCTGAGCAACCAAGCTGGCCCTTCAGTAGGAGCTAACAAACCTGCTGCACCAAGCTCACTCCACATGGTTGGCATCCCACATTATGGTACCCAGATAAACAGCTTTCTCGCCATCCATCTCTCGTTTCCCTCTGTAATAAAGGGTGGCTGAGCAGGCACCCCATTGTATTAGTACAGAGCTTGAATGGCTGGGTTTAAAAAAAAATAAATTTTTTTTTAAATTCCAGTTATATCGCTGGTACTTCCTGTGCCTTTACATAATCAGCGCATCAAACAGAAGTGTAATAGTTTCTAGGATATATAACAAATTCAACATGATTTAAGCTTGCTCCTTTTCAAAAGGAGTGTTTATTATCACAAGTGGAAGGGTTGGTCTTTCACTGGGCTGTGCCGTGGGATGTGCTGTCAGTAAAAGGATCAACCTGAGAAAGGGCCTGATGAAGAGGAAATCTCTGTTTAGCTCCTATTAGTTAGGATCTTGAAAGGTCATTTTGAATTTGAGAAATCTTGTCTGGGAAAGAAGCCAGCAATTTCACTGAAGTGGTGCTGGCATTTAAAATTGAAAGAAAGCCCCGACTGATGAACCAGTTGACAGTCTGGAAAAATCTGCTGGATGCGTCTAGTGGCTGCTCCGAAGGTAGACAAGGAAAAAAAAAAAAAAGCATTCTTTGACCTTTTTATCCCTTGCAATGAAGTCTGCTTATGACAGCTTGTTTTTCTCTACTGGTGCTTAAGTTTTTATTTTCCACTCTTCAGATACTGCGGATCATTCTACAATCACAGTGGTTTGTGGGAGCGATAGTGCAGGCTGAAGGGCTTTGGTGCAGCGTGTCAGTGCTGGCAGAAGGTGCAGAGTAAAAATGACATACCAGTTCATGGGAGAGCTGGCTTTTCAGCTTCGTACAGCTTTCCATTCATACACTTTACAATTTACAGATACATGTGGGCATGTTTAAAAATACTTTTATATGTATGTGTACACACACAGACACATATATGTTTTGGTGGTGGGATACTTTTATTCAAAGATAAAACATAATTCCTGAAACCTATTCTCTTTGAATAGAGATATAGCTCAAATTTCAGTCTTGAGAAGACGATGGTCTGCGTGGATGAAGCTCTCCAGTTCTAATGACCTCTTGCTTTAGGAATACTAAGTTAAGACTGGGAAAAAAAACAGTAAGCTTAACTGTATTTTGAGTTTCCTGAACTCTCTTAATTTGCATATAAGAAGAAACCTGCTCATTTCTAACCTTTCTGAAATTCTGCGTTAGGTACATGAAAAAGACACACCTTTGCTACAGTACCTTGTTTTCTGCTGGAAAGGTGTTTCGTAAAACTCTTCTAGCTTTTGCATGCATCTCAGTTTGTATAAAATGAATCCTAAAAAAGCTCTAACTCAGGAAGCCACCAGGTACTTTTCTTTGGGTACCAAATGAAGTATATGCAGAGACTCTAGATCCTTCGTACATGTAGGAAAAAAACCCCTCTTTACTAAAATCAAAATGATAGATATGCAATTACATAATTACGTAAAAAACATTAAGGAGGATTCTCCTAAGGCATCTGCCTCTGCAAGACTCCTGAAGATGCAACAAAATACACACACACAACTTAGTTCATGACATTTACGCTGCCCTACTTGCTTGTTATCATTAAAAGCTTTCAGGCAGAAATCAGTTTCACTGTGGTGGAGGTTACTGCAAAATGCATTAAGAAGTTCACGCCTGTGGCAATGGCCATTGAAAATATTTTGGAAAGCATCCCAGAAGTATAAGACTTTTTCCAGACATCCAAGAGAAACTCTGCTATGACAGAGCTTCTGGTGTCAAGACTTCTCTCCCACCACCCTTCCTTTTTTGTGATTTGTTTTTTTTAATAGCAGCATTTTTTTTGAAAGGTACATTTCAGATTTTTCTCTTTTTTTTTTTTTAAGCAAGCTAAGATACTTAGATCATGGAAAACATTAATTTCTGAGACAACTGTCTGAAGACATTTTCTTCCTTGCTCTATGTAACATGTATAAATATACTCTGGCTTCTTAATTTCATCAAAGGAGAACTGCTGAATTATAACAAAAGAGTAAGAAAAACACCTGTTTACCATAACATTTCTGGCTTTTATAACATAAATAGCCCTGAGGATCTTCCTATATTAAATAAACAAAGAAAACTGAATACACCATAATCATCAAGCACTATTTCTACTTTATATCAAGAACACTACCTTTAAATGCTAAGTGACACATGCCATCAAATCTTGGAAGGGAGTGGGTTTTGAAATGTGTCTCAGAATTTGACAAAAAAGGTCCTAAAATAATTATGGTGATGTGCAGAAAAATCTGCAACCTTTTACCCTTAGAAATTAATAGCTATTAGATTGAAACCTCCTAAGAAACATTCATCAGGAAGATTGTTTCCATGAAACTGCCCTAGATTGAAACACTCATGAAGCTCACGGCCAAAGTTGTTCCTCCAACTGACCTTAAGTTGTCTCTGCCTCTAAAGACAATGTCGCTTCTCGATGTACATCATCTGCTGCGGTAGGTACTTGAACACGGTTGCAGATCTTATCATAGCAAACCCTAAACAATAACTGAACACACAAAAAGGAACCTGACGAACGCAGGCGTAGGAACGTGGGGAAAAAAAAGATTAGTAGAACCATCCAAGACATCATGAAACTATTAGACTTGAGAACAATCAAGAGCTAGAGCACAGCAGCAAAAGATGCAACATCAAAGCATTCTTTAAAGTTACTGTCACTAAAAAAAATTGACTGCAAGGTGCTAGGCAGTCTACTACTGACTCTGACCACTAGGAGTATGTGTGAAGAAAAGAGTGTGTAGGAGAGCTACCAAACATGGAAGTTCTCAATCTGCAGATGCTGCATTTCAAATGAAAATGTCCAAGTGTTGCTCACCCACAAGCAACTCTCTTCTGATAACAGGAAGTTGTTATTCCCTATGAGAATGTCTGTGCCATGAAAGACACTCGACACATTGCCAGCTTTTTCAACTGTGCTGCTCAGCTGTTCACTTGCAGTAGCACACAGAAAACTGAGGTCCTGTTCCAGCACCGCCCTAAGGGAAAAGTACGTCAAGCTTACAGCACAACTCAATGACACACAACTGAAACGGAGGGACAAATCCTACTGTCTTGGCCACATGCTCCCTTTAAATACCACAGCAGATGGTGAAATCAGACAGATGTCAGCAGGAGGAACCACGTTTTGGGGAAGCTTAGAGCAGCACCACTGGAAGGGAAGAGACATCCTCATACAGAAATAACCACGACTGTTTGAATGTGATCATCACCTTTTTGTGTGTGATGGCAGAACTTGTTTAATTTATTGACGGATCACCTTTGTCAGTTCCA